>NW_010533983.1:103239-196096 GCF_000687285.1 Phaethon lepturus
TGCTGGCAGGCCAGCCCGAGAAGCTGGACTGTCCTTGACTACTTAGCAACAACTCAAACCATCAGCACCTTATCAACATTTTCTCATCCCAAATCCAAAACATATCCTTATGCTAGCTTCTGTGAAGAAAACCAGCTCTATCCTGGCTGAAACCAGGACAATAATCTAGATTGCAGGAGGTCTTTGTCCTGTAGAAATGGAGAAAAAACATTGTAAATGCTATTTGACTTTGTGGTATTTTTTTTTTTATTATCCTATTAGCCCATTGACACACTGTATTTGTCTCATCATTTCCCATAATTACTAATAAAGTTTATTTGTGAAACTTACACTGAAACCCGTTAGAGTAGTTCTGGCAGAGACGGAATACACATCGTGTCAGTTCTGCCTCACAAGATCTTCAGGGCAGCTAAACTCATTATGTGCCAGACTTGAGCTTTCTTGTAGTCTGTTGGCAGTTATTTAATAATTCCAAAAAGAACTCTTTACATAGGTTTTTTTAAACAAATAAATCTTTCTCTTGGTGAATATTGTTCTGGTTGTTCTCAGCTGATCATTTGGAACACATGAAAATTTTTTCTTTGTGCAAAAAGGGTTTGATTTTCATGTGATGTATCCATATTTTTACCCAGTATGACTCCACTGACTTCAGTAGAAGTGTTCCTGCTGTACACCAGCAAAAATTACATGTTTTCTTCCTTAAAAACAAACAAAATGCCTAACTGGTTTTCAAGTTACCCAAGAAGTTGTAAGATGTGACTTTCAACCATCGCATAAAAGCCTGCAGTCCTGTATGCAAGGGCTTGAAAACATCTGGAGCTTTCAAGATTTCCCAACATGTGCCTTTGTGTTGTTTGCAGGACGTTACTTGTTAGAAGACACCTTTGTCAGCTGCTCTTACTGCAGTCCTGCTATGAATGGAGGTCCGATTGAAACCTTTCCTATAAACAAGGAATATATACATTTAAGTTAATGGAGCTAATTGCAGAATGACCTAATGGATCAGGCCAACTGAATAAATGTTACAGTCATGAAGTCTTCCAGGATTTAACTCTACAAAGCACTTATATGCTGAATATTCAGGTTGGGTAGATGAAACTGAATCATAAAACAAAACCAAAATCTGCAAACTTCGGCAATTTTTTCCCTCATGGCTGCTAATTATCTGACAGTAAATTTATGAAGATGTATTTCTTTTTTTTATTCTTCTTTTAAAAAATAAACTGCTTATTGTGGCAGCTTAGTGAAAGAGCATTTAGTTCCTAGAGAACAGTACTGGTCATGGATTGATCATTCCTTTCTTTGAAACCTCTCAGCCAAGATGCTCAATGACTGTAATCCAGGTTTTCTAAGCTGTTACAGAAATGATAAAAAGTATGATACAAGGCATTTCTCTGAGTAGGGCTATTGTGGGAGTCGCTCAGAGATGAAGCACAGGCCCTTGGTCAGTTTTAATGACAAGGATTGCAAGGAGATGGGGGGGACTCGCCCACCACTAGTCTCATCCTGTGGAGCAGCTTAGGGACAGCTCAGTCAATGGAGAATCCTGTGCTGGCTGGCTCCTCCTCCTGGAGAATTATGTTTAAGCATCAACACTACTTCAGGAAAATAGCATTTGCTTTGCTTCAAGTTACTGAGTGACAGGCACCTATAATAACCACGCAAGGGATATACAATTGCCATATATTCTGCTTGTTCTTTCCATTTTGCAAATGAAGGGTTAATCAGATCAAAGCTGATAATCTTGATTAATTATTTCAAATTCTACAACCATACGGGTCTTTTGGCACTGCTTTTACTGGTTGATGCATACTTCTGTGATCCTTGAATTGAGAGAAAATCATTCCTTGCAGAGCCCTGTAGGTCAGTGTCTTGCATGTGCCAAGGGCTGCATACAAAAACTGTAAGGGAAATGTCCAAAAATTATTAATTTGGAGACACAACAGGCTGGTGTGGATCAGCAGTGGATTCACATAATTGAATTTCAGGCAAACCATTCCAGCCCAAGGGTCAAATTATGAATAAATATCGGACAAAACACACCATCTGGTGAACCATGCCTAATGTAACTGAATTAATTGTTCAGTGGATCTTAAGGCCAGTTAAATGGCTTATACGTATTTCTCATTGCTTCTTACTAAATGACACATTCAAAGCTCTTCCCTTCCTTCTCCCCCTCTAACCCTTTAACCTCTGAGTCATTTAGTGGTGGTGGGTGGTGTATGCTCTGACAGTGTGTTGAGTATATTACTGAAATAAACAGGCTACTTCAGATTTTTTTTTTTTTTAAAGCAAATGAGAGCCTGCAGTCAATGACTGACTTTCAGACATATGGGCCTAAACAGACATAATTTTAATTCATTGTAGTTATTATTTGCGTAGTGCTATCTACTTCTGGGTAGTTTTACAGGCAACATATATCTCTAGGATTGTTTCCTGTTTAAGAATTTATGCATAAAGATGAAAAAAAGCAGAGCTGGATGTGAAATGATCATTGTAAAGTCTGGCTATGTCTCAATGGTTTTATGATTTTGTTGGTTATAAAATTAGTGGCTTACTTTTTTTAGACTTCTCTGGCTTTAGCAGGCTGCTGGACAGCTGTTGATTTTTAGAAGTCTGAGAAAACATATTTTTAGGTGGTCCATTCTACAGTTTTTTAATGTGTTTTTCTGTTGTGGGGAGAAAGGTTGTTTTTCTTGACAGAATAGTTTATACATTTGTACAGAAAATAGGACTGTCACATTTTGTAATGCCAAAGAAATGACCGGTTAAATGTGAACCAGTAGAGTCTTGGTCACAGAGAGTTTGAGTTTGCCAGTGTGTCTCAGAAAGGTGGTGGTGTTTTAACCCCTGTTGATCATAGCGGAATTAGTCAACGAGTACTAACAAAAAAGACGAAAAAATAGACGGCACGTTACAAAAAATATTTCTGATTCAAAATTGCTGCTTTAGTGATGGGTAGTGTGTAATTATTTTTTTTTTAAATGTGGTTAACAAATTAGAAACATCTCGGCAAATATGTCTTTAATTTTGTAGTCAGTGTATTTTATTCTTATTTTATGTATATGGCAACTCTCAAGGTCGTATGACAAATGATTTCATCAAAAGCAATTTCTGTCCCATAGAGATGTTTATGGCAGTTCATGGATTTCTCTGAACTGAATGTGAGGCTCAAATTTTCAGATTTGCCTTATGTTAGAAGTCCTGTTTCTCCCACAATTAATTAAAAATTTTGATGCCTCTTATGCAGCTATGTTGGGCCAAATACTCAAGTGGAGAAAAGAGGACTACAATTAAGAGAATTGCATTCAGATGAAGTTCAGGCTCCAGGTAGCATGAATTTCCAACATAGATAATTCTGAAGTGCTCGGTGCATGCTGCGAAGCATATGGAGTGCGGTGTGATGTCTTGCTTTGGAATCCCTCTGGTGAGCACACGCGCTGGAGCCGACTGCATTCGCGAAAAGGACAGGCCATTAGCCACCGGATCAAAGCACTGGGGTGCTTAGTGGCTGCCAGTGGCACAACTCAGGGTAATAGCACCCCGAGGAGTATGGAGTAATGGAAGTAGTCTCCCAGCTGGAGCTTGATCAATAATAGTTGGAAAAGCTGCCTACAAGAGCTTTATCAGACACTTATATCCTGACTGGTATGGTCTCCTGCGGGGAGGAGGGAAAGAAGCGATATGAAAACAGCACCCTGTTTCTTGGGCTTTTGTAGCTAAATATTGCTGCTAGTTAAGATCTATCCTTAATGCAGCTCCTACAGTCTTTTGCCTGGAGTTTGAAGTTATTTCTGTTTTATATATAGTTTTTAAAGTATTGAACTATCTAAAAGGGCATATTTGTCTTTGAGGGAATCTATACTTTGATCCCTTTTCATATTAGGAGTTAAAAACTTTATTTTAAAATAAGTGTTTAGACTCAAATATCTTAATTTATCTATATTTGTATAGAAAATAAAAATGTGTTCCTTAAGTTGAAATGTAATCCCATGTGTAAACAACATTTCACTTCTTACCTTTTTTTTTAAACCTGCGATGAGCTGTGTTAACTAAAATCTGAAATTATTGATACTGTTCTGAAATACTATAAAGCTGGGTTTTGGGGGATTGTTCTTTATAAATTGGTTTTGTTTGGTTTTTTAAAGTATCACAGCTTTGCCCAAATGATCAGCTGGGCATTGAGGATGAGACATTGGCATGAGGTTTGAGGTCTGGATGAAAATTCTGCCTGCATGCACTGTTCCTTGGGCTCAATGTAGCAGTTACTTTGATTGCTCCAGTGACAATATTTTAATACAACTTTCCTGGCCATTCCTACTGACATTTCTGGGTTTACTATTAATAAAGCACTAGAGCTGTAACCAGAGTTAACAATTCTGTACTACAATATTTCAGTTAAATTGCAGGTTATTAAATAAAGCAAGCCAATTTCTGATCTTCACTTAATATACATTTCCAGTAATTCAGGATCTGATGTCAACAAAAGAAATGTTTTAGATAGTGCAAAGAAGTGTAGTAATCATATTATCTTTCAGGAGATGTATAGTGTTTATTTCAAAGTATTTTAGCATGATACAGAGCTAGTAGAAGGATTTGCAGTTTACAGCGTAATCATTTGAGTCAGATGGACATAATGTCTTTTTCTAGTACAGTCTTTGGTTCTTGGCTGTGGTGGACTGGAGGAATTTCTCCCTTCTCTCTGGCTGTGTAATTCTTCAGTTCTCTGCCTTGTCTGTCTCCTTGAGAGATGTAGCCCACCTTCTCTGAACTCACCATTTTTTAGTTCATCTGAGTCTTTCTGGGCTTGGGTTTGTTATAGACATGACCTCTCGGTAAGAACACACATGACAAGCAGCGCGTATGGGTTATTATGGGGAAACCCAAGAGTTGGTATTGTTGTGCTCTGCTCTACAAGTAAGTTGGGGTTTTTTTTTGCCTGTCTTTACATGAGCTTTTTACACCATTCATTTGGCAGATCACATCTATTTCACCACTGCCAAAGGTCTGTAGTTGGTTTTCTGGGCATTGCTAAGTCATGCAGGACACGTTCTAGACCATAGCTGGGCCAACTCTTATGTGCTGGAGTCTTGCATTAGCAGTTAGATGTAGTTAGTGACTGCCATACTGGAGCTATGCTAGACCAAGGAGATGAGGAAATGATGTAGGATTCACACAACTCACGCATGCTTTCTCTGACATCTGAAATTTAGGTAATCCACATTATGAATCTAATTACAAGCAATCTGGGCAACAGAAATATCTGTGCATAATTTATGCATATTTCTAGAGCTTTAAAGAGTGAGACCTTAAACGTGTATGGAACTTCAAGGATATGAGTATCCCCTTTGTCTTGGTGGACTGTGAACTCATTCATACCAAATGGTCCTATTTTCCTGATAATGATGCATGTAAAAGAGGATATATATTTAGCAACAGCAATACATGAGAGTTGACTGAGATTGACTTTACACATTTTGGGTCCCTTTGAGGACTCTGGCATTAATGCTGCTGCTGCCAATACCCCTGATTGGTCATGCTTATGCAAACTCCATGCAGTGCTCTAAGTTTGCAATACCACCTAGAGGCATTTAATGGTGGCTTGCGATTCAGAGGGGGGGAAAAAAAAAAAAGCAGTATCATTTGCCAAAAAAACCCCAACTCCAACCAACCCAGAGGGGAAGCAATTTTGCGTTCTTTATCCTGGATTATAATGACATAAGCCTCTAGAGAAATTCCGATAGCTCTAACCAGAGGTTGAATGGAGAGCAGTCAAGAGCAATGAAAAGGAAAACCCTTGCTTTTTGCGGCTGTTGATGACTTTCTGATCAGGCAAAGCTACGTATACAGAGACTCACTGAACAGATGGGTGGAGCTGACCCATTCAATCAAATTTCTCCTGTATGGCAACTAGACGATCTCAAAAAACTGTGTGAAGTGTCCTTATACATCTACAGTGGGTAACCGTCTGTTTTCACATGGTGAACAATGTTGAGCATTCAGCAAATAGTGTGACTTGTGAATAAAAGTAAAGGTAAAGGCAGGTAAGGTGCAGCAGTGTTCCTGTATTGTCCAAATGAATCGGTGTGGATTGATATGGTCTATACTGGTCTTGAGTTCAGGTTCTTCCTGGGGACGTTGGCCCAGCTGTCTGAGTCTACTTATAAGATCAGAACCTGACCATTATGTTTCACACGCCATTGGATCATGAAAGTTTATAGTTCCAGATTAGTTTATACTTGTGTGAGTTACACATCAAGGAAAATTAGAATGTTACCTTTAAAACGCTCAGTGAACAAAAAAATACAAACTCATTGAAAAAGATTTTCATTAATGTTCATCCCTGAAATACTATCTGGCTGTTAGTGAGAGATACGATTTTTCTCAATTCTTTGTTCCAAACCATTTGTTTTTCTTTTTTTTCCTGACAAGTGAAATTTGTTGAGTTTACTGAAAAGGTTGACCATTCTCAGTTCTTTCTCTTTTTAAGCCACATGTTTTACAGCAGTATAATACAATATGCTTTGCCAGTAGTTTGCATAAAATTTGTGGTTCATACTAAATGAAATTAAGATACGACAAATATATTTGGAGAGCTAGGTCTCCCCCCGCTGCATTCTATTGTCTTTCTGCAATAGAATTTGGAGACTTTTTTCTACTTTGAGGTGCTTTTCTCAGCTTCAGCACAAATTGGTTTACAGTGAAGGATTCACTGATAGGAAAACATCTGGGATATTGAAGTATCTCTTCGAAGGTCTGATCAAAGTGAAAGATGTTTATCTTGACGTTTCAGTCCAAAGGAGCACAGCTGATTGCTACCTGACCTACAAAGATGCCAACATGATGTCATTAAGATCCTCGCAGGTGTGTGTGAGTCGTAAGAGAGTTTGGCTTGGGAATAGTCTCTTGTCCAGTTCAGGAGTGGATCATTTGTGATCCGCTTTGTGACAAATGAGCGCCAAACTAATGACAGTGATTACATACTACCCTCAAAAGTGTTACTCACCAGGAAAGCGTCTCTCTCTCTCTCTCGGATTTGCAGTGTATTGCAGATGGGTTGAACTTAAATCCTGCATGAACTAGATCAACTCTGCAGCCAATATGCAGTAGTTTGAATAACTCCAGGACTGAACTCGGCATACATGTGTTGATGACTTCACCTCCTCAACTGTAGTAAAGACATGTTCAGAAGTAGAGACCAAATGTGTACAACCCTGGAATTTTCCCCGTCAGAGTACATGGGTGGAGCCCCAAACCAATTGGGTTTTGAGAATACACTATGGTGTATTCCAGAAAAGACTGGCAGTAACTGTTTAGTCAACAGTCGGTGGGAGAAGGTTGCTGATAAGCGACAGGTCCTTGTGGGTGAGAACAGCTGCTGTTCCTCAAATAAAGCAAGACTTGGTTAGAGGGAATTCCTGTACGTGGACTCTGGCTAGCCAGTTTGTAATGCAGAGAAGGCATGGTGAGCAGCACTGCTACAACAGGAGGTGCTGCTTTACGGTGTCTCTGGACAGTCCGCTTATAAACTGCTAGTCTAGCAAGAGAAGTCGAATCTTTTCAAAATCAGACTGCTATTTCATTGGATTTTACATCAATCTCATAATGTTTAGTTTCTGTCTTAAATTCCCTGGGTTTCTGTAATTATGAAAGAATGATTTTTTGGAAGCTATTAGCTTTGCTGCATGGAAGAACTTAAGAATGTCTGTTATAAAGGTTCAAATATTAAAATACGAATGAAAGGCATGTCTATGTGCTTTATGAAATTGTCATTCATGACTTGAATAGTTCGAAATGATGAATGATACTGCAAGAAACTGATTTTATTTTCGTTTTGTATATTTAAAACATAAATATTTATTACAATTTTTTATTCCCGTTTAGAAAATATGTGCCTTCTTTAAGTCCCTTTTAATATGATCTTTGATTCCAATGGATATGGTTCCTGTCACTGATGTTGTCTTTTTCCCCCCGCCCCTCTTTTCCAGTTATACCAGCAGAGTTGTTTCCAATGGACTGAAAGCACAAATTAATAACCCAGAACTGAAAGTCAGAGGATTGGACCCACTCATCAGCAATTTAATTGATAAACTTCAGCACTTTAATCAAGTAAGTAGCTTTCAGAGATAAAAGCATTTTATCACTGTGTTTGATAGCAGAGCTGAAGCTAAAATTTCTAGTTGGTACTGCTTTGCATGTTACATTTCCCAGGATAATAGGCCTGAAATAGCCATGCAGTGGGCCCAGGACTAAAGGCAACTGAAGATTCTGTTGTGCCAGCTGGTTTATGAACTCTAATAAGGCAAAATTATTTCCCTGAAGTTGCTGTAATTCCTGGCTGTTGATTAACTGTCCTACAGTCCAGACTCCCTGGAACATGGAGGAACTCCCGAGCCCCACAATTCACATGAAGTTTGTGACTAGAAGTCAGGCTGTGTGAGCGCCTTTAGGAGTCTTTTAGGAATCCTGTGATATCCTTGTGTTGGAGGAATATCTCCTTGTTTGTGCAGCTTCCCATTTTCCAGTGTTGTGGATCATAAAGACAAAATGGGTCTATAAGGGTGTGATAACTGAATTGTATGGAATGCTGGTCAGGACAGAAGGTGCTTTAGGATGAATTAGCTGCGCACCTTTGAAAAACATTTTCTTAACAGGCCTTGTTCTCAAGCCCTTCAGCTGAAAAGGAAAGATATCTGACAATGACAAACTCATTGGTAGGTTGTGTATGTCATCTTTTTGGGTTCCCTCAGATGTGCTTGCAGTCCTGGTGCATCTGCCATCTTTCAGAGTTGAATGCATGATTCTCTGATATTACTGCTTCAGCACACCTCTTTGTGAGCTCTTAAAGTGGTGCCAGTCCAAATGAGCTGGAGCTAACAGATTTAACAGAGATTGATTTTCATTTAAAGTAGGCATGTTTTCTTGTCAGCTTGGAAGAATGCTTACAACACTGTGTTCAGAGTCAGATGTGTTTGCACATTAGTCTACTTGTAATCTTTTGCCATTAAAGAATGATGGAGTATGGGGATGTAAATAGTAGAAAACCACCGTAAGATTAAAGTCCACCCCACAGCGAGTGGGGTGTGCAGGAAGAAAAATAATCTGCACAGGTAAAATGGGAAAAGGAATTGCTGTCAGGATGTGGGAGGTTATTAAGAGTGTGGCTGTGACCGGGAGTCTGGTTTGATCTCTTACTTGCTCCTGCAACAGTACAACCCTCCTTTGCCTCTCCTCAACCACTGGTGGTAAATCCATCATCTAACCAGTAATTAGTGTTTTTGTTAAATCTTGCTTGGCTCTAATGTGCTTCAACTGTTCTGTAGGCTGCAGTTTAGGGGTTCTTTGTATCACGTTGTTTGATTTAACTTGCCATGGGGGATTACAACAACCAGTCTGATGCTGTACTTAATTTTACAGTGAAATAGACATTATGTGGTCAGATTGATGAAAAGGATAATTCATTATTTATCCGCCTTTGCACGTTATAAAGTAGAGTGTTAATTTACTTTATAAATATTAGATATATCCATCTGTGTAATAGTCTTCTATAAACACTGACAATAGGAAATAGTTAGAAACAGATTAAATTAAAAGTAGCTGTGTATTGGAAATTCTTTTTCTTTGTCTGCTGTAGAAAAACAAACAGCTGAAAGGTCTCATAATGAGCTGCGTACGAATTTTCTTAAGTCACGTACATTTAAAAAACAGCTTCAAAGAACACCTTTGAGTCAGAAGAATAAAATCCAATTCCTAGTTCTTTCTGTAAGTTGGAAGTGTTGTTTTCTGTTACTTCTAATTCTGTTTTAGGAGAATATCATCCTTAAGTAAATGTAAGTCCCATCAGATTGAATTGCTTAGCAATAATGGATTCCAAGGGTGAAGGATTAAACAGAATACTGATTATTGCCCTAAGATGGTTTGTTCTTAAGTACTTGGAATAATATAAATTCCTTTGATCATAATTTTAGTAAGATTTCTTCAGAGATCAAAGCATCAAAGAAGTTGCTAAATATCTAAGGCTTTCACATATGACATCAAACACATGTAGCTGTTTTCTGCTTCTTGAATTTTCATTTCAGTTGTGATATTAACATACAAATAAAAACTGACACTGAAAAGCCGATTAAATCAGGAGTTTTAAAGTGTCATTGATAGTGCGTGTAGACTGTATAGAGGAAGAATTATACACAATACCATTACTCATTTTACAGGCAAATTGATTTTTTTTCATCAAATTATTCTTTTTTTGGGGAGGGGAGGCAATATGTAAGGTGGAATTTAAACAGTGATAAAATAAGGTGTTATCTTCGTATCTTCTTAAGTGTTTGACATTTGCAACCATTTTAAGCAACAGTTGCATATTGCATATGTGGAAGCAATCCTAGAGAGGCAGGAAGCCTGGAGAGCAGAGAACCGAGCAATGCACGGAATGTGCAGCATAGGTGATTTGATGTGTCTAGCCCTCAGTAATTTTCTACCGCTTAAATAATACTGCTAAACTACCCAGAGGAAAGTATATTCTCGGATAAGAGGAAGATGTGCTGAGGTTTTTAAAAGAAAGAACATTTCTGTTTCAATAGAACGAGGTCCAGCCATGCTGCATTTACCCCTCAGAAAGCCTGGACCTGTTGGCTTTCTGTCTGTGTCTCATTCTGTTTTGGAAAAGTGCGTGTTTTTGAAAATCGGGGTAATCTGCTGCTAGATCAATTTGCCGAGGCTGTGGAGTACTGTCAACTACGGCTACGTTCAAATCAACAGGATTCATTTTTCTAAAAGGTGTAGCTTAGCTTAGTAATTCTTAACCATTTCTGGAGCAAATCTAATCGGTGCCGTGTTCGAGAGCTCCTCTTCCACCTCCTGTCTTCCCCTGCTGGACCCCAGTTCCTCCTCCTCACTCCGTGACTGCTGCTGCAGCCCCCTTCCCCACGCGGGCGGTCGGGGGCTGAGGACGCAGCGCGCCGGGTCAGCGGGGCCTGACGTACCGTGTGCCTCTGGCCAGCGGGGTAGCAATGCAGCACAAGGCTGTGAGCAAGAGTGGCTTGTCACTGGCCACGCAGGAGTAGCAGACTGTTCATTTGTTTAAATCCCAAACTGACAGTCTTTGGTGTACAGCAGCCTTTCTTTGTTAGCTTCTTATTAAGATTTATCCACAGATGCAAGGAGATGAATAACTTCATTGATCCTAAATCCCACAGACGTGGATAAAATTCTTGTCAATGTATTGTTCTAGTTGGTGCATCCCAACTCCAGCATGTTACAAATAATCTGTATGCAAGTCGTCTTCAATTTCTGCCTGTCATTTAGGCTGAAATGCCAGTTTTTTGGAGATTATAGCAGTTCCTCATTTTTTTCTTCTGGGACTTAAATCCTCACAACATAGTTGTTGTTTTTTTAAAAAATTATTATGCAAGTAGCAGGCCATTTCATAAACACTTTGCAAAGCAAAAAGTGAAGTGAAATTTAGAGAATATTATTCAGCAATTGCTGTTACTTGCATCCCTGGCAGAAAAGGTATTTGAAGGGCTTATTGTAGCTCCTGATTCACAGATCAATAGAATTACTGAGTTTCAATCTACATGTAGTAACTTTTACTTTTAGCAATGCAAAAACAGATCAAACAAAGTCCCAAGTTGATTTTGAAGAACTAGCAGTTAGAAATAACATTTCCTCCCCCTGAATAGAGCAGATGTGAACTGCAACTGATGATAAACATAAAATCCCCCATTGCGCTTTTTTTGAGTACTATTTCTTGCCACATAATCGCGCGTAAATATGTTTTAATGTTTTTCTTCAGCATAATGCTTTTCACAGTTCAAACACAAGTGGTTCTGAGGCCAAGGTCAAAAATCCTAAAGGATCAATTGCATTGAAAAGCAATGAGAATGTTAGGGAAAAGTGAAAAAGCTTTGACTATACCTTTCCTAGCAGGGTTGCATGGGCATTCTCAAGGATTATAATATAATAAGTATTATACAAGTTTAACTATTTGTCTTTTGTTGGCCTAATTCTAGTCTTGACAGATTTTGAGAATCGGTGTGTTTTGCTGTTAGTCAGAGATCAATGCTTAGGGCATAGCTGTAATTCAAGATGACAGTGCTATATCCTAGTGCTTAAAATGAGATCAATGCCAAAACAAATCTTGCTGAATCTGGACCCCCATATTCTTTTTTTTTTTTTCCTTTTTCTCCCCACCAAAGTCTCATGGATCTGCCAGGTGAATTAAGAGATGCATGTAACTTGAATTCCTTTTAGCCTTCTATACAAAGGAGGCTGTCACAGCAAGGTTCAAAGCAACAGCACTGAGATGTTTCTTACCAATAATACGAGCTAGCCGTAATTTAATTTCAAATGTGAATTTAATTGGCTTAGACAATAGAGAATAATACAATAAATCATTGAACTACTACTTAATTTAGAAGTGTATATATATTTTTAGACATGTATAAAATTTATTACATTATAGACTTTTTATATGAGATTTAAGTGGAGACAAGTTGGTTTGATTTTCATCCAAAGTTGTAGCTGACTTGGACTAATACTCAAAATATTCTGTTCTTCGTTTCATCCAATGAAAAGATGGAAAGAAAGGTAGTAATCTTAGAAAGACTGTTGTTATATTACTTTTAGCACTTGGGACTTAAGCAGCCCCAACTGGCTTAGAAGTTATTGCTTTGCCCCCCACATACCTCCCAAAACCTGCAGAGACTTGTGTCCCTTACAAAACAGAGCACTTTTCCCAGAACTGCCATATGCCTGGGTTTCCAAAGCAGGTCCTTTCCCCCCGCCCCCTCCTGTCTGCCCAAAGCATTTGGAGACAGTGGACATTTCCTCAGGACTTCAGGTGCTACACATCCCTTGTGGAAGTGTGAAGCAACACATCTGGAATCCCAGAGATACCAATTCTCTCTTTGGTCGCTAACCACACAGACTATCTGTAATTTGAGGCACTGAATTCAATGCAGATGCACAGATTAATAGAAGAAGACACACTGAAGGGATTCCTAGCTGTGTACTGTGTGCAATGCACTGACAATCTGTGCACACGTAGTATGCTTTCAGGGCTTTTCAGGATTCATTGCGTGCAGACCCTATTATACAGGTACTTCCGCGATGGTTCCTATACAGAAATATAGGAGGCGAAAGCCTGTGTTCTCTGCACCACGATACTGCCAAGGCACACCATCATAGCCTGTTGAGGACGGCACCCAGCTGTCCTCACGACTGATTTTTATCTTTTGCAAGTAAAGTAGGATCCACATCGCAGCAGAGACTGTTGCTTCTTCAGTGCGGGTTTTGAATGGTCTGGGTCATCAAAGTCCTCCTGCCTCAGCTTGTCTGCAGTTCAGGTACAGGAGAAATTGTCATTGAAGCAAACACTTTCTACAGTTGTTTTGGTCCTTTCTGAATTCACATCACTATAAAAGCAGTAACAGCCCTCGCCACCTTCATCTCCAAATATAAACAGCAGTGATAAGTGAATTAATACAGTAGTTATTGGCTGATTAATAAATAGCAGCAAGAAATGCATATACTGCAGGAAAATAAAAGATAGAATTAATGAAACCTGAAAAAAATACAAAGTTTTATAATATATAAAGCCTTATAATATATATAAAAAGTCTTACAAATACATAAAGTCCTATAATGCCAGGGAAGAGCAAATTAACGTGTTTTTTTATACAGCAGAGCAGGAAATAAAATTGTTCACCCCATCTTCAAATAAACTGTCATCTCAGATTACTTCATCAGTCATACACAGTTTGTTTCTCATCCTATTTTTTTTCTAAATGTTTGTTTTTACTAGATTCATGGGACGTTTTTCTTCTCCCCTGCTAAGAATCAGATATCTCTTTGCTTCCAGATAGAGATGCTGAATGCTCAGCTCTGAGATAAGTTATGATCTTTTTCATAATCCATATGCAATGAAACAACTCATCCCAGTGCTTGAAACAATCCAGCTTACTCAAAGACTGAGCATAATCTTTCTCTGTGTGGTCTTCTGTATGGTTTTCTGTTTCTTAGGAAATACATACGTACACATATATAATATATGTTGTATAAAAATTTTGAAGACATCAGATTTCATCATATCTCTGATTAAAGCAAGAAGAGATACATAAATGCTGCCAGCCTGGGAAAAATAAACAAAAATTCAGTAGCAATTTAGCTCTCTTGTTTCATTGAAGAACCTGGCAAATTTCGGTCAAATATAGATCTTAGCAAGTCATCTTTGGGTTCGCAGCTTTTTGCTTGTGTAACATATTGTCACATTTACTTGTCAATCAAAGTTGAGAAAATGCACTCGCTGTCCGTTGGGAGATTCTTTTGTTACCAAGAGAAATCAAAATCAACAAAGAGCCCTCTTTGCAAAGCAGCGTATCACACAGCAGCGCATCACGCCATGGTGGTAGGCAGCAGACTACACAGTAATGGGGATGCCGCACTAGGAAATGTTTATCGCGATACAGGCTGTAGTGCTCAGGCAGTTAAACAGGGGTGTAGTTGCTGCTTGCTTAGGAGCATTTATCTGTCAGGGCTTCCATTAGGAGTAAAATTCACAAGAAATATATTCAAATAGTGGGCTGGGGTGTCTGAAGTCTGTCAAAATCCTATGCTGCTCTTAGGTTTCTGCAAACTGCTATTGCTTTGAGACAGTCATTTGCACCCCTTCCTCATTTCTGACTTACGCATCCCCGGTGAGGCTGCTGGGGGAGCATCCACGGGGACGGAGCGTGCAGGGGAAGGAGCAGGGACAAGCCCCCCGCTGCAGATGACTCAGCTGGGCTCCTACTGGAAAATACATAGATGTGGCCATGAAGGAAGAAAAATTCACTCAGATTCCCTTTGTCTGTGTTCTGTGAGGGGCAGACAGAAAGGCAGACCAGCCGATAATAATTCAGTCATTAGGCTACTCATCTGGAGATGTGGAGATCTTGTTCAAGGCCTGGCAGCCCCAGTCACTCAGCTGTGCTCAGCGGTTTTGTTCTCTCATAGGTCCTTATGCTGTAAAAACAAAAGGAGTTTGGAAGCTCCAACCTTGCTTCTGCTGTGGCGTTAAAACTCCTGTCAAAACCAGAAGTTTCTCCATGAATCAGAACAGGAGAGCTCTTTCTAGTCCTGTCCCACTGAAAAAAACATCACTGGAGCATTGTTTTATGGAAAGCATATGTTAACGTTGTTATTTATTGCTAATTGAGTTATATATTATCCCTGGCTGAAATCAGTGTACTGGCCTGAGGTCTGCAGGTTGTTGTTTGGTTTTGTTAAATACAGCGACTTGAGATATAATTAAATAATTTTAATTAGAATTGATAAATTACTTTTTAGTATTAAAAACAGCATCAAGATTTCAATAGAAACAGAAATAATGTGAAATACTGGCTCAACTAAACCGAAATGTAACATTTTAAAATAAGACAAATCTGAATCTCAGTGTAAATCCAGTATATCTTATTATATGCTAGCAAATATATAATGCTAAAATGCCCGTTTATTATTCATGTGTTGTGTCTCAGAGTATGCTGTGCTATTTGTCTTGCAAGCATTTTCAGAAATTATTTGCCCAGATGGGCCATTGTATGTGTTTTGTTTTGCTTGTTGTAGGAAATTAGTCTTAATAAATCAAAATCACATATTGAGTCACAGTAGTGACTTGAGCCAAGTGGGAGAGAGGGAGGGGAGAGCTACTGTTTCAATATAGTAACTGAGCCAAAACATATCACATATAGAAAAAGATAGTTTGAAAAGAAGAGTCTTATTTAAAAAACAAAACAAACAGAAAAAAAAAAAACCACAAAAAACAAAAATCATGGCAGGGGAACACCAAAACAAATGGAGGCTGTCCTTTGGCTTGAGTGCCAGTTCTAGTTGCAGCTGATGAGCAAAACCCAAGCTGATGTTTTCACAGATGAGCCGAAAAGTGCTTTGGATGCTCTGGTGTAATGGCTGCCAGTGAGGAGAGGGTCACGCCTCGGAGGGGTCTGCTTTGGCCTGACCAGGGGAAGGTGGTGTGGGAGCAAGAGGCCGGGCGCGGGAGTGCAAGGGCTGGTGCGGGCACCCAAGGCCAGGCAGGAAAGCAAGGCAGGGGCAGGAGTATGAGGCATCTAGGAGGGGCTGGTCAGTCCTGGGGTTTGGGATTGCTGCCCAGGGGGTGGAGGAGACAAAAGGGAAACTTTCCCCATCGTTAGTGGAAATACTGTGGTTTCTTGCCACCCCAAGAGAAATGCATCACTCTAATAACTTGTATTTGTGGCGTAGGCGCTAACCAAAAGGCATACAGTTTTTACTGTTCAACAGCTGTTAACAGCTGGGGAGGAAGCATGAATCTGACTGCTGCATTAGCCTGTTTGTTTTCATGTTATTTGTTGGGGTTTTTGTAAGAAAGAAACTCAGCCATTATCATTGAATTAATGAAGGTTGTCATACTGAAATTATACATTATCTTTTATGTAAATACTTATTTTGTTCTATTAGCCCATCATCTTTTTCTGATCACTTTAACAATGTAAGTCATATACATCGCTTTAAGTTGTTATCATTATAAGTCTAAATATAAATACCATAAGATTATGGTATTTACTTTTGATCTCATTCCTGAGGTACAATAACATGCTTATTTTTGGAGGTGGTAAGCTTAGCATAATGGGAAAGAAAAACAGAGATTTATGGGCTGACTATTGTTTTCTTTAGGGTAGAGGAAAGGTCTTCAAACAATTGATTGATCATTGGCCAAAAGCAAGAACAGGGTCATTTTCCTCTCTTTCTGTTCCACTACTAAAGGGAGGAGACAGGTAGAAGAAGCAGCGTAAGAGGATAAAACTAAAGGCTACCCGAAGCCCAAACTTAGTCTGTAAAGCTCAAGTAGATCTGTGTTGCTGGTGACAAGTGGATTAATGCTACTAAAGTATACTGCCTCTTCCCAGTTAAAGCAAATGACGTGTTTCCAGCAATAATTAGGGTTGCATTGTAGCACAAGTTGATGAGTTGGACCTGGACCGGAGAAGTCCCAGATCAGGTGTCCCTCTGAGAGGTTTCTCTTACTAGATGCCTAATATGGCTGCCCGCCGTGGGTGCCCAGTGCCACTCCAGATGCTTGCTGCACATCCCCAGAAGCATGGAAGCCAAGTCATCGATAACACCTGCAGCCCTCATATTTAGGCTGCTTACTTGGTTTCTCCATGGCAGCTTAATGTGGGATGGTTCATATTTATCTGCCCAGGCAAGCAGTCTTTTAATATGGCTCCTTGCTGCATTTGCAGTATGTAGAGAGGCTAAAACCTCAGCATCAGTTTGGTGCTGCTTGTATTCATGTGATCAGTCGTACTTCTTGGAGGGCAAAATAAAGACGAGCCAATAATAAGTGTGAGCTGAGGTTAGGCAAACTTCTGGTGTCACTGTCTAGTCTCCAAAGGAGAAAATAGGGCCATGAGCAAGCATCAGAAGAATACTTGATCTGCATTCCTCTTTTATTGGTGTGCGTTCCCGTATGCTTTGGAATTAGAAAGCAAGCCTGAATATTGGAGAGAGGCTGTGCCAGGAATAGCCTTTCACTTCTATTGAGGGAGACACTTGCAAGTAATTACTAAAATAGGAATCTTGTTTGAGGCAGAACCACTACTGTTCTTTTATCAAAAGCATGATGCAGTTCTTGAATGGCCACAGACCTTGACCTTGCTTTCAGTGTGCTTTCCAAAACATCAGGCATCTCCGCATTCTGGGTGCTGAGCATGGTGGCTGCCTGGGCGGTACTAGCGCAGTGCAGAAGGCACCTTCCTGCTCTCTGCCCCATGAGCAGGCCTGGGAGGCTTCTTCCATCCTGACACTGAGACAGCTCTCCCTTCTCCAGCTTTCAAGCATAGCTATTCCCGCTTCTCCAGGGAAACGCTTCTCCATTAATAGTGTTAATCCTGTGTGACTGACATCGCGTTTTCTCCATTACAAAAGCTTGATAGTGTACGTTCATGTCTCTCGTCAGAATTCCCACAATAAACCTCCCACCGGATACAAAGAGCTGAGTCTTACCTGCCTGTTTGCTAATACTGACTGCAAGAGAACCGTCTGGTAGGGAGAGAAATCACTTTTATTTGTAGCTGTTTCTTAATTTTTATCTTCTTGCTTTTGTGTCAAGACTTGGAAGTTTGCAAAGAACGTAAGTTCAGCTAATATCACAAAGTTTAGGGGGAATTTTACAAACCCTGCAGCACTCCAGTTTTCACTGTCTGTTACTTTTATGAGCATTGGCTAGTCTTTAACTTTCTTCCTTTTTTACTTCTCTTTCTTACCCACATTGAAATGTTTTGTTTCTGAAAATCAGCCTAACTTAAGTCAATTTAAAAATAATTGTTAGGTGTGTTATTTAAAGGCGCCATGAAAGCTCTTCAGCTGAGTATATTGGCTGGTTTCATTATACTTCTGACAGTCTATGCAGTTTGCTCCTGACTCAGTTCAGTCCTGTGCAGGTATGAGGCCAGCATGTAGGCTTAAGAGGAAAACATAGGAAGGAATGGAAAGCAATTTCTTCGGTCATAGGAGACTACGGCATAGTTTCCCATAAACATTGTTCTATCTGGATTATTAGGGATGGTAAGAATCAGACAGTCAATTACAAGTTAAATGCACCAGCATTCAGTGTGGAACCAAACTCCACACCAAAGGCATAGAAGATGGACTGTCAGGAAACCACATAGGGACTTCATCTTCAAGGAGGGTTAAAACTCACTTTCAAATAGAGGTGTGGTGATGTTTTGTCACTTGATGTCTGCATTCTGTCCCAAACAGGAGCAGAAGTTGCTGATGGATATGTAGCACCTGAGAGGAAATAGCCATGGCCAAGGACTGAGCTTTGGGCAGCCCTTGGAGCAGGCAGCTCTGCTGCAGTGCCTTGCAGATGAGGGCTTAGTGTTTGTGGGAAATCTCTTTAAATGGCTCTAGGAGGACTGTTTCTCACAGCTGTAAGACACCGGGGTCAGCTGAGATCTGAGCTTCCTAAGAAGCTGGGGACCCTGCCACTTGCAAAGGAAAGGTGTGGCTTCCTGAAGTAGCAGGTTTTCCTGACCCTGCAGAGCTCGAGGAGCTCAGAAGCCCTGTCTACCCAAATGGTGGGTGGTCTCCTTACAAGGTGACTGTTCAGGAACCCCAGCTGCGACATGGGCTGGGCAGTAGTCTGGCATCTGCTCAGCACAGACTGAGATCTAATGTTTTCTGTTAGTGTTCAGTCACAGTCTCGAGAGTTGGTGTATTTGGCTGAGGTATAAATAATTAACCAGACTCTAACCAGGTTGATACCTGGAGAGGTAACATTTTATCACTGCAAGACCCAGTGGCTTCCCTCACCCAGGAAGTGAAACACTGGTAGAAATCATGATGGGGACATACTGTGCATCTATGTCTTAAATGCAAACTCGGACACAGTTGAGTGGAGTGACATTGCTCAGCCTTTTTTAAAAGTCTAGGTCCAAGCCAACATCGTACACACTGGCTTACATGGTGCTTAGGTGACAAAATGCAGAGAGCCCCACAGAACACTTATGTTAAGGGCTGCCATAAGTAATAGTCAATGGGAATTAAGGATTTTTTTTCAAAATGCATTAGCAATAAGACTATTTTTAGAAGCATATATTTTAATTCTGGTTCTTCTATCATCTTCTACCAGCATTTACCAGAATATAAACATTACCAGAGAGTAACAGACAATTTAAGGTTGGAAAGGACAATCTGGAGATAATCCAGCTCAACCTTCTGTTGAAAGCAGGACCGTAACTTAGGTTATCCAGGGCCCTATAAAACTAAGCCTTGCATATTTCCAGCGAGGAAGATTCCATCTCTTCTCTGGTGCCTCTCTGGTTTGTGTTTGTTTTCTTGCTTATATCTATGAAAATAAGTACACTAGTCTTAAATGCCTCATTTTTCCTGTTTATAATATTCTCACGGTCCAGCTTGAATTCGTAGACAATAGTTCTTGGGCACAGAATAGGCACTGTATACCTTTATACACTGAAACATGCTCTACTGTATAAAGCAAGAGCAGTTATATAACTTGATAGCAGGATACCTGGAAGTTCCTGCTTCCTATAGGAGAACATCCAAAGGAAGCGACAGCCAAAGTAAACAGCATGTCTCCCTATCTTGCACAAAGCAGATTCCTGTGCAAGGCCAGCCTGCCTGGATTACCCCAGTGAGGCTGACATAAACAAATGGAGAGTACTGGTTAGACAGCAGCTGGCTCGTTTACGGAGTGCAGAATTTGTATACGCTTATGGGCTGGCAGAAAATTTACTACTGTGCACATGATGCTGAGAAAAGCCTCAGGTATTACCGTTGGGAACCATTTGCTCATTACTGTTCTTTTGAATAGCAATGAGCTGCGCAGGTAAGAGTCTGTATGCCGTGGCTCCTGCGCATTTGCAAATGTAGCCTACTCCTGAGCATAGATGGGACTTTTTCAACCTGTAACTGTGATTTCATGGCTGAAAATGCCACTTAGACATTTGGACTCTGTAGTCCTAAAAACATGCAGTTTCTATACCCCTAAACACCTCAGGCTTTGGCTAACTGAAGTGTCTTGCATTGCAGATGTGATTTATTTACTATGCACTGTTTAGTGACACCTACAATCTATCCTGCTTCCTGGGACTGTATGCATTTTAAATGAGATAATACATTCATTTCATTTGCCATTTTCATGCATCTGAAATGAGCCTGTGCCTCAGTGCAGTTACGTGGGAATGGATCTATCTGGGGCTGAGTATTCCCAGTCCCAGATGTCATGGATGAACTTGTCATTATGCAGAACAGTCACACAGGAGACCGCTGGTTCCCTCCAGAAATGGGTAGCCTTGGTATTGCCTTAACACTAATAGTGAAGTGAAAAATGAGAGGCAGTGAATAAGACAGTGCCACTTCACATGTAGAAATCATACACTTTCATCACTGTTTACTCAAGCTCGCTTTTGAGCTGTGCAGACACCAGTCTTCACTCTGGAGGAAAGTCATCCCTTGAAGAGTCTGTTATCACATAAATCTCATGTAAGTGCTTCCCCCCACCCCAAAGACTTGAGAGTTGCCAGTACTTAGCAAGCACGAGCCACTCGCAAACAACTGCAGGAGGTACCGGCCTTGTTCCAAGACAGAAACTGGGTTCTCTGTCTCTTACAGCAATTGAGAGCTCACAAAAAGTTGTTAATACAGAAACATTGGAGAGTATTCATGAAGGGTAACATTGGTCTAGTGAAGCAAACAAGGCCCAAGTCTGGAATCAATATTTACATATCTCCCTAACTTTAAAGACTTAAATAATTCCACTGGCTATTCACACTGTGTGTAATTATAATTATGTGCATGCTTGAGTGAAGGCCAGGCTCAAAAATAAGAGAGATACAGGGCCTGGTGTAAGCCTTCTGAGGTTAAACCCTTTGCGTAACTGTTGGAGAGCAAGACTCCTTCCAGAGGGTAATTCAAAATCTCACCATCAAGGCTTTTACTCTGCATCACCTTCTCCATTGATAATAAAGGGAATCTAGGGAGAGCCTTCTGGCAAGGCTAGCATTAGCTTTTGCCAGTCCACTATCATTTATCCCCCCAGTTTTCTCCTTACCAGAAGCTTTTGTTCAGTATGGCGTAAAAAGTCCTTTCCCTCCGCACTAACTGCCTTCGCCAATGCTCCTATTTTCAGCCGGGCTGAGTTTTTTTTGTTTTTCGAGCACAGGTCACTCGGCTGTTGTATGTAGGTACATGTAGAGAGAGGTCTGTGCTTTTTTGATACCTTAGTGCAAATGTGCTCCTGCTCAGGTGTGTGTGCATTCCGGGCTAACGGCAGTGTGCACACCACATCGCACGGTCCCCAAAAGAGACAGGAGTAACGAGATTGAATTGTTTTGAAGTAACCACAAAGTGTCCTCAGTCTTACACAGTTCAATCATATCTGAAAATGAATTTATGAAGGCCTCTACATGCTTCTAACGTGTGTGACTGAGGGGAAAAAAAGAAACTGATGTACACATTCCGTCATTTCCAACATTTGGAATAGAAGGTTTCTAGCTCTAATTCATTAATAATTCTGATCGGGAAGGTACTTTTTCTATATGATGAGGACTTTCCCACAGTTGCAGAACTATGTCTAATAACTGATTCAGTTATCAGTTATTAGACATAGTTCTAATATGTCTAATAGATATTAGACGTCTAATATTTATTAGACGTCTAATATCACTTGTGATAGTCAAATTTGAACAAAGCTTTTAATAGCCAGCAGCAAATAACTAGAACATAGCCTACTGGTGCGAAGCATGCAGTGTTTTGAATGCTGCCATATGTCCTGATACATTCAGCCTTGCAAACAGAATCAAAAAGTGCGCAACGTCATTTCAGGGCTCTGCGTCGTGTTTGCTCCTTTCAGTATCTATAAGAGGAGCCTCTCACAGCAGTTTTTCGAAATGACATGTTCATGGGAGTGAACTGGCAGACAAACAATGTAATTATTGGATAATATAATGAAATATGACTCGTACTTCACTGCAGTAAAATGACGCTGAACCATATTTGATGTGGCATTTGAAATAAGAGAATCTAATAATATAAAATGGATTTCAGAAGGGTAAATGGAAAGCTTGAGATTTGTCTTTCTTAGGCTGGATAATTGGGGCTGGATGAAGTCATAAAGAGAGGGGAGAGGGCCACGGGCCGCGGTGAGCTGCAGGCGCTTTGAACCTCTTGATGAAGCTGACCGTTTGTGCCAGTCACTCGAATGAAAGTTTAATATTAAAGAGCTTTGTTGCATGAAGTTCTAGTCTCGGGTAATTTTGAATCATGCAGCATGATACAGAAGTTTTAACTGAGGTGTGTAAAATGAATCACTTCAAGTATTAAAGTTCAATTTTGGACTTCATTTAGAGTGTTTATGAACCATATGAAGCAATATTATACTTTCTTATGATAAAGATTATTTCGACTATTGGTTAGTATACTTTTTTGGATTTTTTTTTTTTTTTTTTGGTTTTCATCTAATTTTGCTAATCACTTTCAAGTACTTGGTAGACTAAAAGTTGCACACCAGTTGCCAGACATGTAAAATAATTTTTGGGTCAGTAATATCATATATTAACTAATAATCCAAACAAAATATAATGAATTGCTAATTAATTTTGAGACCATCAAACAAAACTAAATATATTGGATTTACTTTAAAAATTTGAATAATTACTTTTTGAAGTAACAAGTTTCTGTTTAGCTCCTAAGTGTAATCGTGAAAGCCAGAAAGTCATGAGTGCACATTCAGGAAATAAGATTAGCTGGTGATAAAACATCTCAATTCAGTGGCAAAGGAAAAACACTTTACAATTTCAAAAGTAATAAAAGAGAAATACTAAACTGTACGAAGCAAAAATTATGGCGTGTGAAAGTCAAGAATTGACTGGTAGGGATAAGGACAGTAAGAAACTTATCTTATCTTGCATGCTAAGGTATACTATTAGATAGTAAATATTTAGTAATGAGGCAAAAAGTATCCCTGTGCAGTATAGCCTTTCTAGTAAATGTTATGAAATTTTTGGCTTTATTTTTTGAGGAGGCCGAAGCTGGCCTGCCTGCCTGTCTATCAGCCTGCTCCTCCAGCAACATTTTAAAGCGATCAAGTTCAACCACGTTTCCATAGCCATTTTTATCTGTGCAGGAAGTTCCTCTCCTTGCCCATCGCTCCTGTTTCAGAAGTCCTTGGACACAGGACATGTTAGCACATACGGCAGTTTGATTCCTCAGGAAAGATTCTTGGGAGCAACGCCCGAGAGTGATGCACGGAGCACATAAATGGGGGCAAAGGATGCAGGGCGTTGTGTGCTTCTTAGGAATTGCCTGTACCCAGAGTTTTAGCTGTAGCTCGGGTGTTGCGCTGTTTTGATTAAGCCAGCATGGTGTTTTGTGTGTGGATGCTTTTTTTTTTATCAGTTCAGGCAGGGGAAAACTTGAATGACTGTAATCTGGGTTTAGCTAAAATAGTTCAATATGAACTGTCAAGCTGGAGTTTAACTAGTGAGCAGGAGTTAAACTGTGTGCAATTGCTGTGCAGCCTGCTGTTAGCCTGGTAGCAATGTCAGAGAGGTCATATGATCCAAATGCATTAGTTCCTTCTGGCTGGTACACAGAGGGAAAACAAACAAGATCATTTTGCAGGAGCTTCAAATCCAAGGAAATTCTGGTCTGTTGAGAATACCTGAGTAGTTTGTTTGAATCCTGGGGAAGATTTTAGCCGCCTTTTTGTATGGGGCATTGGGAAGTGTTCTAAAAAGAGGAAGTCTGGTCTGGTCTCTATTAACATTATTGTCTGGGTCCCAGAGAATGTCCACAGCATGATCTTACTGTGGAGGTGAAAATTACTGTGGACACATTGTGGACGACGAGAGAAGGCACCAGAATATTCAGTCTACTTTTTAATGTTCTCCTCCTCTCATTTTTTTCTCCTACCCCTTCCTTCTTCCCAATCCCTGCTGTAAAAGAAACATTTAATTTTGCCAGTGGTAGCTGGGTGACAGGAGAAGGCCGGAGCACAAGCCCCGTGTGCCTGAAGCAGGCCATACGCTTGTGTGGGTGTGGGCGAGCGTGTGGACATGCTTCTCCGTAGAAGATTCAAGTGGGATGAAAGTGCGGTTTGTGGAGGATGCAGTTTGGGGGTGCGGTACTACTTCAGTGCAAACCCTGGAATTTGGGTCAATCTCAGCATCACCCCCAAAGCTGTTTCTCAGCATCCCTCTGTTTCTGTTGTATCAACCATTCACAGTGGTCGATAATGCAAGTTTAGGTGAGCTGAAACCTCAGGGTCTGACAGAGGGAAGAGCAGCAAATGGGAGATGTAGGAAGTTCATGCTTAGTCCTTGGCTTCTGCCTTGGATTCAGATTAAACCCTTAACAATCACAGCTACAAGTATATGACAGTTATGCTGCTGCAGTTAAATCAGTCAAATTTCTTCCAGCATTTGTAAGCCCTGTAAGGGAGGTTGGAGAAGATGGTGATAGACTGGCTCGTGGAGGGGATGATGGCATTGATTTCTTAAAGAACATGAAATCCTGAGAATTCAAACACCCTGTATTTTCACTTTCCAGTCCAGGACTAAACAGAAAATAGCAACATCAACCCTGGAGATATGATAGTGAAAAAGAATTTTGTTTGTTTTGTTCTTCCCAGCCCCTCCCTATTGTAGCTCTCACCCCAAAAATATTCTTTAGCATCTGCAGGTCCACAGTGGTTGGTGGCAGTTCAGTCTTCCATTTTAGGATACGGTTCCTTGACACAGCTTTATACAAAGTTTTAGATGTGACAGAAATCAGATGAAATATCTACAACAGCTTGAACAGGCTTCCATCTTATCTGGACTTTGGTAGCTTTCAGAAAGCTGTCACTTGTAATCTACCATATTGGCATGTGTGTATGTGTGTATATGTTTGAGTATGCATATAATTTTGAGCATTAGAAGTTGAAGACAGCAGAATCAAAAGCTAGTTGATCGGGCAGATGCTCATGTGTCACTGACAACTTTGTCAGTAGGTGTGGTTAAGTATGACTCTCATACTGATGTGATTTTTTTTTCCTTCCTTTGTCTCTGAAAGAAGACAAGTTGGTGGTAATTCACAAAATAACTCTTTCTGCCACCTACTATGCTTAGTTCCCAGCCAGAGGGTTCACTCTGGACAGCAGTGTCTCCCATCCTGAATCCTCCAGGCCTGCTGCACTCCCATGTTTGGTACTTGATCCTTCCACCCTGCCTTGTGCTCATCTTCACATGTAGTTTGTAATAATTTTTATTTCAAATTCTAGGCAAGACAACATCCTCTCTTGAAGGTTTATAATCTCTCTGAGTGTTTTGGCTGGATGTTACTTTTTGGAGCACTGCTCTAATCTGACACAAAAGTCTTAGCTGAGTCTGATGGAGTTGCTCAGGTTGATTGGTTGTCAGGCTGCTGCTGCTGACACTATTGTAGCTCTTGACTAAGGCAGTGGACAAAACTGTCCATTCAGGTTTTTGGATTAAAACAACTTTCCAATCTTAGTTTGCCAAGGCTATGTGAACCAAGATCTACAGCACAGGCAGTGGCAGACAGGAAGGTTTTGGCTCAAAGCTGCCCTTTGCACAAAGGTGAGCAGGGAGCAACTTCCTGCATCCCCAGAGAAGCTGAGGGCTGGGGTTTTTTGGGTGGGTATACTGTTTGAATTAACATACACACCACAAGTGCTTGCACACCCCAGTGTGAAGACCCAGCATAACTGGCCTTATGGCATTTTAATAAAAGGTAGTGGTTGTTTTTAGTCTACAAGCAGGAGCTTGTGTTGTGTGCTCTGGGATGCCAAGTTTCTAAACGTTTTTGTGACTTAGGCTTTGCAAGGGTAAAGTTTGACTTTTACAAGGGTGCAGATGTGAAAAGTAAAATTTTCTGTCCTTGAGATCTAGCTTTTTCAGGCCTCTTGGGAGTTTTTAGACACATTTATTGTTCTGGATTCTTCTAATTAAAAAAATTGTAGAGAGCTACACGTTAGTTCCTTGCTATACTCTGTTGGCCTGCCCTATTCAATGTTCATTCTGCAGTAAGATTGCACTACTTAAATTCTGGTTTATGCAACATCCCTTGTGAGCTAGTTCCTCTCCAAAAACGAGAATCGTGTGGCTAATTTTGTGTGGTATCTTTAAATAGGGCCTTCTTGCAGCTCATTCTTTTCTTTGAAGATGAAGGTTCCCTCCCATCTTTCCTCAGATTGCAAGGTTCTATCTTTAGGCAAGTGAATGGCTTTCGAGCCAAAGGGTTGGGTGGCTGGGGGTTGGTTTTGTTTTTTTCCTCTCATCATTGCAGAAAATTTGGAATTGCTGTTGCTGTTAGAAAATGGACAATCTTTTTCATGTATAGTTGCAATTTCTTTACATTCTTTTAGTAACAATTGAAAAAGCTAGAAAGAGAGGAAGTAATTGCAGCAGGAATAACAGGGAAAGATCACTGGTCAAAATACTGCTCCCTCAGCATGTTCATGTATCAGGAGCTCAAGCGTTTCTTTTAGAAGCTAAGACATGGGCCAGAGAAATCTTTGCAGCAGATGCCCAAACTGAATGACAGCGTCAGAGAACTTCCTTTTACTCTTCTGTCAGATTTTGTAAGCAGGTGATGAAGCCTGAGAACAGCACCAATTGCAGTTTGTCTGCTCCATGGGACTGGTGGTCAGATACAGGGTGGGTCAGAAGTTGCCTGCTCATCCGTCAGTGAGCAAACAGGTCAGTAAATAGCTCAGGTGATCCTCCCAGTAACTTTTGAACCTGTCAATCATTTTAACCAGTGTTTAAGTCTCAAAAAAAAACCCCCAAAAAACACTTAGAATTTTAAAGAGAATAGATGTTTGGAGAGCGAGATCCAGTTCAGTGCCCCGCTGACAGAAAGGCTGCAGGATGGGCTGTGTTTTTATCTCCCAAAGAATCCACATTAAGGAGAAGGAATGAGAAAGAGGACTCTGAGTGTCCCAGCTGCAAGAAAAGCTTCAGTCAGGTCTTACACCTCATTATATATGAGATCATCTAGCCGCAAAACAAAGCCAAAGGTAATCAGGCTAAATTCTGCTTCCCACAGAATGTTTCGTTCCATTTGTGCCTGTGTGTTCGGTTTTGCTTTCCCTGTTGCACTCAGCACTTTGAATAAAAATCACAGAATCACTAGGTTGGAAACGACCTTCAAGATCATCAAGTCCAACCTTAATCCAGCGCCACCATGTCCCCTAAACCATGTCCTGAAGTGCCACATCCACACGGTTTTTGAACACTTCCAGAGATGGCGACTCCACCACCTCCCTGGGCAGCCTGTTCCAATGCCTGACCACCCTCTCGGTAAAGAAATTTTTCCTAATATCCAATCTAAACCTTCCCTGGCGCAACTTAAGGCCATTTCCTCTCATCCTATCGCTAGTTACTTGGGAGAAGAGACCAACCCCCCCGTCGCCACAACCCCCTTTCGGGTAGTTGTAGAGAGCGATAAGGTCTCCCCTCAGCCTCCTCTTCTCCAGACTGAACAACCCCAGTTCCCTCAGCCGCTCCCCATAAGACTTGTGCTCCAGCCCCCCAGGCTAGACAGTGAGAACAGTTAAACTCCTTATTGTCAAAATTATAAGTAAGTAAACTCTATATGCCTGTGATTACCCTTGCCAACCATTGCTTTCTGCTGTCTCTTCTAGGGGACTGTAAATTGGTCTTCAGCCCAAAATGTAGATGATTTATGTGTTGATCATGGTATTTGCATAACCAACAGAGTAATAAGTGTTAAGAGCTTCACTTCACTGAAAAGAAAAAAAGGAGATCTCTATATTTTTCAGAGCAGTATTTGAGTTTCTCACATAGTACACAGCAGTCTAATAAGTGATATTGGGCCAATTGTGTGGTTAATGACTACTTGCTGAAAGTTAATGTCATTTCAGAAAGGCCTTGCTGTGCTGAGAACTGCAAATTCCCAGTGCTTCCAGAAAATATAAATTAACAGCTCAGACGGAACTCTTATCTAGATGTCACCTTTAAGTTTCTGTTCCTTACTGTGGATTGTTCATTTTATTAAACACATCACTAAACCGTAAATGATTATATTGTATAATCAAAGGGTGATGTCACGCATTTGACAACCGTCAGTCATGTGTTGTGTTTTTTGGACTGAATGAATTATTAATGTTTCAGATGCCACAGAGCCTGTTTAATGCTTCATATGCAAAACAGCTTTGTTAGAAAACTCTCAAAATATAGCGGTCTTTCACATAGACCAACAGTGTGGCCATAATTAGCAATGCCCAATTATTACTATATGCACTGGAAGTGTGCTTCACAAAGCCAATCCCACGTAACTGCAGTTCCCAACTTAAAATAAAGCAAAGCTGAGGTGTTCACACAGGGGAAAAAAAACCCCAAAAACACTAAATAAAACAGTGACAACACAATCCCCTGAAAACACAACCCCCCCCCCCCCCGAGTTACAGCTTGCTATACTTAGAACTGTGAGCTTCTGCTCAAGAAACCAGTTATTGTAGCTCCCTAACTTTTGGGACAGATTCATGCTGCCCTGAGTTGCAACAATTTTGAAGAAGCCCAAGATGGAGAGGAGGTGAGAGTCTCTGAAGCAGCCTTCAAAGTCTAACCAAATACTCCTGAGTCTTTTGCCAGTCTAAACACGATTGTTTTTATAAGTCCATGTGTCTGTTATTTGGATAGCCATCCTTTTAAACGCTGATTTAACGGCTTGATAATAAACGCATTCTTTCCATGGGTTTTTTTTGAAAGAGTTTTTTACTGTACAGAGCCAGAGAGAGACTGTGGCGAGGAATGCTATTGTTGAAGTTGTCCAAAGACGCAAGTCTCTCATTTTGGTTCACGAACCCTCCAGTCCTCCTTGCAGGCTGGCGCCAAGTCAGCAGGGGCAGTCTCTGCTGTTGGGCAGCAAAGCTCTGGTTGGGGTTTGGTGGTGGGGCATATCCACATCCTGAGCTGGGGAGCTGTGGTGGGCTCTGGGGAAACTCTGTCACCATTTGGAGTAAGTCGGTGCTTGCTTTCTGGCCTCTCCTTACTATAGGAGTCTGTGGCAGTAGCCAGATATTTTTTGAAGTCCGTGAAGTAGCTAACAGAAGTGCGCTCAGGGCTAAATTGGGAACAAGATCACGGCATGAGAACAAATCTGGTTCCAGAAGACAACTCAAAAAGTGCCTCCTTCCTAAATAACTAATATGAGGTATCAAGACATCCATTGTAATCACAGTTTCACTGGGGGCTTATGTGTACATGACACGTTGCTTCATAATACGGTATGTTGAAAAATTCAGAATCCACAAATTCTCTTTTTGTAAAAAACTGTACCAGTTTTCTGAACATGCCTCTGAGTATTGAAATAGAGGCTTAGGACACAGATGCCAGAGCTCCAAACCAAATGCTGATAGTTTGAGCTGCGTTTGGTTTTAGAATTACATTTCTTTAGAAGAGAGTTGTTTTCAGTCACGCTGGAAGTCAGAGCCATGTATTTGATAAAAGAAAGAAGGAAAATTCAAGCCTGCTGTAATTACATTTTGGGTGTTGGTGACATTTGACAAGTTTGCCTATCGCAGATTAATGGCAAAGGTAAAGAGTCAGAGAAGAAGAGATGAAACAGGGATAGAAAACCACCTCACAAAAGGAGGCAAAAGGTTAGCCATAAAAAAGAAGAAAATAAAGAAGAAAAAAACCTTTTCAAGTGGGGAAAAAAGCTCTGAGTTTTGATGAATGAACTGCCAAAGTTTCAGGAGTTCAGTTTACTGAACATGCCCAGGTTGGGAATGCACGGAGGAGCTCTCCACTGTGTCTGAACCTACAACCCTCTATCAGAAATCTTGCAAAAACAAGTTTCTTCACTGTATTTCAATACCTCTGTTTCTGGCAGTTGTCCAGCAGCAGGAAATGTGAAGGGAGCAATGGTAACATATTTTATCTCTGTGCATGTTTTAGTGTATACATACACGCAGTCCTTCCAAATTTTTCAGTTTCCTTCAGACTTTCGGGGATCATTTAGCATTTGCTAGTGGAATAGGGGTCTTTTCGGGATGCATTGGTATTGAAGCCTTATCGTTAAACCTGTTTCACAGAGCAGAGTCATTGTTCGTCCTAGGAAAAGGAAATGTTTCAGAGAAATACATAGTTTTGTTAAAAAGGAGTGTTCCTTCCTTTTTTTTTTTTTTTTGGTAGCTATTGTTTTATTAATCAAGCAATCCCTAGCCTTTGCACAGAGCATTAACTGCCAGCTCCAGTTCCTGTGTGGGAGTGGAAAGAGCCTGTGTGTGTAAAGGGCCTGAAGTCTCCATCCCTGCCCCACAAAGAGAGAAGTCGTGTCACAGAAGTAGTGTTTTCCTCAGCACCGTGTTCACTGGGAGAGTGGTGAGGGTGGCCTGACTCAAGAACTGTTTTCTCCCTCTTTCTTCTGTCTGTTCCTTAGGACAGACAGATCTATTTTAAGGTATATAGGGCACTTTTAAATGTATTGTGCAGAAGATGTATAAACTGATATAAAAAGGGAGGAAGAGGAAATACAAAGCCTCAGCTGAAGCAGATTCACACGTTGAAGATTGTGCTGTCAGATGGTAAATGCAGTTAAATGTAAATAAAGCAGACTCTCTAATTATCATTTTGCTAATGCTGACAGAAATAGTTGGTCTTTCCCAACTGAGAAAGGCTGAATAGGTTAGTAGTGAGCCTTCTCATCACCTCAACTTATTATTATTATTACTACAAAATATTCTGTAGCAGCTTGCTGAGACAGAGCTTGTAATGGTTCATTCACTAGCAGTGTGATTAGATAAGTCTGGGGACTCAATATCCTCACTTTTTTTTTTCAAATGTCCATTTATTTAGTTGTGAGCATCTTTCTCAGTATTCAGCTTGAGGAAGGCAGCCTCGCAGGAACTGGCTAAGTGAAGTGGAAGCAAAGGATGATTAGATGGGAAAGATGGAGAAGTATTCAGAGTGTATATAAAAGAAGAACGAGAACTCCGTTTTAATTTCTATCTTGGAGACAAACTCTTGGTGTTCCCAAGGACAAGCCTCTCCTTCACGTTATTTCCTATTCTGTAACAGATAGAGAAACAGTAGCTTCCTTTGCTGTACTAGGGCAAGTGATCATGAAAGCCCAGGTGTTACCACAGAAGGAGATCTGGAGATGCTCAGGTATCGAAGGTTGTCCTGCTGATGTTGCTGGTCAGAGCAGGGGCTGTGAACTGATCACAAAACTCCTTCATGCCATAATTCAAAATCTCCCCACCATGTTTGTATTAGGCTGAATTTGTAACAGGCTCACTAGTAGTGAGTGTAAATTGATGGCATCCTCAGGTCTCCGGGGAGCAAGGAATGCCAGAATGCGATGGAAGTGTAACTTCCTTGCTTCCTCTGGCATGCTGGGGTCAAAACTTTTTACTGTTCATGGGCAGAATGTTATAACAACAAGGCAGTAGGGGTTTTTAAGCTGAAACTTGAGACATACTGAAAATGAAACCTGATTTCATGGGAGTTTGAATGTCTCTGCTCAGGCAAAATGGGATTTTTCTAAAATTTATGTAGAGGCTCATCAAATACATATCCCTTCAGTCTAACTGAAGGCTTTGGAAAAAAAGGAAGTTGGACAAAAAGCTATAAGCAAAAAAACCCCAGAGAAAATAGAGAATTAAGGATCACCATTTTTCATGGTGAGGATCATTAGAACATTTGCTGGAAATGCAATTGAAGTAAAGGGTAATACGTTCAGTTGAAAGACAGTTACCTTTATTTCTGGGTTGGAAAGCAATAGTGGACATTGTGATAGATCGGGAACACTGGACTGAGAAGATGAGAGGACTTACGCTTTGTAGAAATCACCTTTTCTTTGCCAGAATTTCTGACCTTCTTGTAAAATTCTAAGCTACTTTCCTTGAAAACTGAGGATTAGAGGAGTAATTGCAGCTTCCTAATTTACAGTACACTATGATATCCTCTGGACCATTTGAGGGAGGGGACTATTTGTACTAATTTTTTATTGTCGTTTAGTATTTCATAATCCCATTGTTCTAAAACATTTCTTCTTAAGGTAACATACTTTGAAATACAAATTTATTTAAAGAAAAATGTCCCTTGAACATTAAGCAAATTTACCACCAGTTCAAGATATTTAACTATCTCACAGTTTCCTCATAACAGCAATGAATTTGTCAGCAATTAAAGGTAGAAGAGACAAATTTCTAAAATGGTACAGATAGAATGCAGTACGATGGCTATTCTGTGTACACAAAATGCATTTAGCACTAGAATATATATTTACAAGGGCGCACGGAGATTCTTATGTGCTGTCTGTACTAGAAAAAGCTCAAACTGAAGGGTATATGTCCACATGGATAACATAAGGGATAGATAGTGATAATTAATGCCTGTTGCAAGAAATTTGCTAAGCAGAAGGAGTTAAGAAAAACATTGTGATCTCCTTTTTTGTTCTAGGCAGATAGGAAGCAGAAAGAAATGAATGATATCTTTGAAATGCTATTCAAAGCCATTTATTTTGTACAATGTCTGTGTATCAGGCAAAATAATCTAGTAACGCTTTAGACTGTGAGAGTATATGTTAGCAAATAAATTTTGTCAGCAGCAGGAAGATCTCATTCATTATCTAGACAAATATAAATTGAAGCTTGATAAAGTTAACTGAATTCATTAATTACTATGCAGGGCCTGTTCTTTAAAATTTACTTTTTATTTACTTTTTCTAAACTAGCTTTTTCTTAACTAGCTTCAGTAACAGTAATAATGCATTTATAGAAGTTTTGTGTGTTCTGAGCACTTTACCTTGGTGAATACCTACCCCAGGTGTGTGAGATCAGCCTGCAGTGAGGTGTCCATCCTTCCTTGGTGCTACCTCAGCTGGCATCTTCAGGAGTGGTTTGATTTGTAGAGGAGGAGCAGGGCATGTTCTTTCTGGAGCCCTGTCAGGGAGCTGAGTGACCTAATAGCTAAACTGGAACGCATCAGAGCTCTGAATAAGGCCCTTTACTCATGTTTGGATGGGGACCTTGGACCAATTGACAGCTGTCCCAGGGTCGGAGGGAAATTCCAGCTGGCAGTCCTGTGCTTCCCCAGAGGTTACAGTATAGCAAAGAAATGGGCGCTCTCTCTTTCCCCCTTTAATCAAGACCACTTTCATATTAATTGGTCCTGTATGAGGAAGCTCAGCTTTGTGAAGCTGTACCCTATCAGACAGATCCTGCTTTGCACAAGAGGCCCTGCTGAAGCTGTTACTGGTTGCAGTGGTGGAAAAACAGAGCCTGAAATTTCATACCATTTTTACATCAAACACACTGCAGTTGATAATACAACATTTAGGATATTTTAGCTGACAGATTAGATTGCAGCGTAATGCAAACTGGGTAGTACTTGAACACAGACTAATTTAACCTTCAACAGCAGAGCTCACTAATCCGTGTTGGATCTAACATGTTACAGTTGTGGTGTACCTACCGAAGTAGATTTTATCATCTTGTGCTATTTAGCGTTGTCACTCTTATTCACAGCAGAACCTGAGTTACTTAAGATTTGAATTAGACATAGCAGTACTAGAAGCATGAACTTACTATATTCCATAGACATCGCCCATTCAGAGGCTTCAGTTGTGATTGTGTTTTATTAGGTACCGTATAAACAGAAGCCAAGACAATTCTTGCCAGAAGGAAATGCAAAGCAAACTTGACCTATCCATTCTTGCTTAGATTTCTAATTACCTAATTTCATTAGGTTTCTAATGGCTATGTCAGATACTTCATCTAAGCTAATTGCATATCCCATTTATTAGAAAGAGAGAGAAATAAAGTATCCTTAGAAAGAGGCACTCTGCTCACTGGTTCTTTTGTTTTCTGGGCCTGGTTAAGAGGAAGGTGCTTCATTCCATTCTTTTCAGCAAAGCACTGAAAATAGTCTTACTTTTCAGCAGTGGCTAGAGGTAGGATGTAGCATCTGCTTAATAGTTAAGGAGATGCTGAAGTGCTTAAATGCTAATCCATTGCTTGATCCAAATAGACCTAAAAACTACACTGATTTCAGAGGACATTTGATGCTCGATCTATTATCTAAAAACCAAATGCAAGCCAGCTCTAATATTGTTAAAAGAGATTGGTGATGGAAAAGAATACTGTGTATAGTTGTGGGGGTTTTTAAAGTTTAAATCATAATTAATAAAATGAAGCATATAAAGAGAGGTTAGCAGAGGTTCCCTCCATTACTTAAAAATCATGATGCTAAACCCTTGCCTAATGTTTTAAAATTCCTAACAAGATGCAAATGTTTCCTAGGAGCAGGCAGGTTTTTCTACAAGCATTTAATACGGATATAGTTTGTTAACTAGTGCTTTCTAATGCATACAGAGATTTCAACCTTTCAGGTTGTCTGCAGATGACCCACAACAAAGTTTATCTTCTGCCCGACTTACTGACTGCTTCTTAAAAAATTATAATCAGCAACTTTTTTCTAAGAAACGTTTCATGTTTCAAATAAATCAGTTCCTGAAACAAGCTCTGATATCTCTCAGGCATGCTTTCTTCATGTCTGTGAGGATCAGCTGCAGTTTGCATTGCTTTGAACTCTTACTTTGATAAAATTGCATTCAGTATTTATCATTCTTCCATCAGTGTCAAATTACTTTTTAATTTAGATTTTTAATATTACTTAAATGTTAAGATCCATCTAAATGATGTCACTTATTCCATCTGTAAAAAGGACAGAAAATTTCCTTTTTTTAACCTCATATTAATGTTATGAAGTTCATTTTATCAACATTTGTAATAAATTTTGAACTTAGAGACACTTTAGATGTTTTCACTTTTAATCTCTTTGATGAGGAGATACAGGAGTGCTATTAAAAGCCAATTTTAGTCCTTTTTTGTGTCCACAGGACCCCTCAGTGGTTAGGGGAGAGGAAGATAAATTCTAGGAGAGATTCAGAGCCCTTTGAGTTAGGCTTCTGCTTTGGCATCTCCCTGTGAAGAAGGAATCGCTCTCTACAACTATAATACAACTATACATGAAGTTTGTCTTCATGAGGGTCTCCTGTCTTACGTGTTTGTGTAGCTCCCAAACAGACTCACTGAGGCATTTAGCATCATTAAGTATTAAACGATCATAAACTTGTAGAAGCCGTATCAGTTGTGGTATATAAAGACAGCAGGAAAAATAGCTTTTTCTGTGTGCCAATAGAGACATACAGAAGGCACGCATGAAATGGAGGAGCAATGGAGTGACTGGACCACAAGGTCTATCAGCAAAACCAATGTTGCTATCAATTTCTGTGCATTGCTTTGACTCTGACAGGAGTGATTGGCTTTGGAGGTCCTCAGGACTTGGAGTCTTGCTCCGTGTGAGCAGATTCTGGCCTCAATTGGTCAGGATGGGGCATTTCTCCAGCACAGGCAGCTAAATTAAAAATTAGCATGATAATGCTGCCATGCTACACGTAAATAAATCGGCACGAAAGCTTCTTTTATACAGATCAGTTTCTATGTAAGAGGGGAATATTATTTTAAAATAATAATCTAATATGCCGTAGCATGCTTTATATAGTAATTTTAATAGATACTATTATTGTTGCTGCTGTGTTGTTTCATGGCAGTAACCTTCTCTGAAACTATCCAAGGTCAATTTTACATTTTGAGAAATAAGCCCATTTCTTTTACTGCAGCTGAGAGAGTGCTCTTCACTGAATCAGAACTCCTTTAACCCACCTGCAACAGAGGTACACAAGTGTCTGCCTATGTACATGAGTATTGACTTGGGCAGCCTGAAGCAGGATGTAGGTGTTCTATTCAGGTCACCAGTGCAGATGTGTTATTGTTTTCTGAAGGACTTAAAAATCTCATAATATATATTTAGGTTTTTGTAACATACACTGCCAAAACTTAGGCAGTTTGCCAGTGGCTTCTTTGTGAGCGGGGTTCCAGCTGGAACAGCTAGTTTTTTGTCTCTCAAATTCTGGACTCAAATGCTGGGAAAAGGTACCTGAAAGTTCACCTAATAGGTTCATTGCTGTCCCAACTGGATGCCTGTTCCACCATCAAGCTTCCACACAAGCTGACACAACTGCCAGTGTTTGGTGTGGTGGAGGTGCTTCGGCAGAGCGCCGTGGGAAAGCTTGCACAGCACCTGCTCCGTGCTACGTCTAGACCTGGCTATTGATAATAATTCTTGAGATTCGGGAGCTCAAATAGGTGAAAACTTAAAAAATTAATAACTTGGTTTGTGAGAACAGACTTCCATAACTTTCCCACGACTCTGGATTGGAATTAGGAAGTATTCACTTTGGAGGCTGGATTAGTGCAGTATATCAGGAATGCGCCCTCTGTTTTCCCTTCTCTATCACGATTCCATTGCTGAATTGTTAAATAGCTTTTTTTCCCCTTCCCTCCTAGGGCTGCATGCATTAAAAAAAAATACTGAACACCAATTAATTTGTCTAATTTACATGAAAAAGTGCAGAAGATGTCTTTTTTTCCATAATTAACTATATTTTGCAATTCATTAAAATTCTGCAGCCCTACACATAATGGAGCCCTATTCACTACATAGGAGATAAGTGTTTAATTTCAAAAGGGGCAGACGGAGAAGGCAGAAAGGAAGTGGAGGAGGGCAAGATTGGCGTTTTCTATATTAGTTATGCATATTCATGAGGGAAAACGAAGCCCTGCCAATTCATGTTGGCTTTAAGTTTATTTTGTGGGGTATTCACAACAGTTACCTCAACAAATGGTTCATGTGGATTTTTCCTGATTTTAATTGAGCAGGAACATGGTGAACAGGCTTTTTAATGAACCTGAAGTACGCCGAGCATAGGAGGAGTAGACGGAGGTTGTGTGTCGGGCACGGCGTGCTCCCTGGTGCTGCGCTCTGTGTGGTACCCCCATCCAGCTGAAACGGGGAGAGCAGCGTTAGAGCCCGACTTCAAATGTTGTTGAGCATCTATTCTGCTGTCCCAGTGTCTGAAGCAGTTTATAAGCAGCACGAGATTAAATGCTAAACTGAGATACGAATAGTATTTAATAAAAACAATGTAGCTATTTACATACTTTGTGTGATTTATATCTATGTTTGAAAGAAAGTGCCAATACAAAAAACCAAGCACAGTTAAAGAGAGAAAATAGTTGTTTTAACGACAGGGGTAGTAATATTAATCGGTGTTAAGGTAAAGCCACACAGCACAAAATGCTAACTTACCTAAAGCTGGAGTTCCAACTCTGGACTGTAGCTCAAAAATTGTCTTAAGAATGACTCAGTCTAGAATTTTCTACAGATTATTTAGTTAGCATCTCATATTTCAGAATATGTCAACCTGTAAATCATGCTACTTTTTTAATTCATCCCATATTTTGCTTTTTTATTCTGTCTTTGTGTGTGTTTACATATGTGTACATACACCTACGGAGGGAATGGCTGGAATATGGAGGAGATGAAAGGAAGAGGGAAAATGGGAGGGGGGAGAGGGGAAATGAAATACAGAAAGCTTCAACCAGGTGTAAGTGGCAAAGTATTTATATCTGTTCAGATGGCTTTGGTGCAGGAGGGAGTCTTGAAATCTTGCAGGGGAGAGGGAGTTCCTTTTGACCAAGTCACACCATTTACTTTGGCGGCTCCATTTATTTCCCCTCACATCTGTTTTATTTCATCTGGAGATCAGGAGTGCTAGAGACACAATTTTGGGAGTCACTAATTTAATTTAGCGCTCTCTTTTTTTATTTTTTCCCCTGCATCTAAGGTTTCTGGATGCCAAAACTGAAGCAGTAATATAAAAAAAATAATTAATTTGAAACAATTCTGCTTTTCCTAAAAGCTTACAAGTTCAGACCATCACCCCAAAATAAATCATAAAGGTACTTATTACTGTCTACCCCGCAACTTGTGCAGGCATGATCACACGCAGTAAGAGAAGCATAGGTCTTTGTCACTAATACAAAATGCTGCAATTTAAAACACCCCTTGGGGCATCTGGGTTCAAAAGGATCAATATATAACTAGAAATGAGCCTGATCTACGAAAGTTCTGATCTGGAAATTAGAAGTTTCCTAAGGAACAGCAATGCTTTGCAAGCACAGTCACTAAAAGCAGCGGCGCTCACTGCCAGCAGCGGCCAGGGCCGCAGAGCTTTCCCTGGGACGCCGACATAGCCAGCCGGCACCACCGTCCATCCCCGCTGCTTCGCTGCACTGCCCGCCGGGAGAGAGCCTGACAAATGTGTCACTTTCTGCTGTTTTCCTACGGCTGACAGAACACCTCGGGAGTGTCGGCAAGCGGTACCAGCGGTGCTTAACTGGCGTTTGGAGCTTCTCTGACTGACGCCGGAGTTACCAGTCGGGCCCAGTACAACGTGCCCTGAAGGCTGTGGCAGGTTGCTCCCACCTCAGGTGTGCCGGTTGCTCTGAGCAGACAGTGTGGCTCACCTGAGACATGTTCTGGCGGTGCTTTTAGTCCTGCAAGTAAAGTTTATTGCTAGGCTGATTTTGTACTTTTTGCATAAACATAATTTGTTTTTTTTTTCCTCACCCCTTTTTTATGATGCACAAACATTTGGGATGTAATTCCTGAAATTAAAATATAGAGAGATTGTGAATAGTGGTAGCATAGTCCTGGATGTAAGCTTTCTTGTTTAACTTGTGCTCGCTCAGCTGGCTAATGAGTGGAGTTTCCTATAAGCATGCTAAAAATCAAATTATACGGTCGGTTTTGGTTGGAAGCACTGTAAGTGCGAATGACAGAATTTTGTATTTCAGAAAATTAGGTTCAGCCTTACCACCATTGCCATGCTTGGACAAGTTAGTTGCTCTCTGGCTCTCAGCTGAAAAATAGCATTTCTTATCTAACAGGTGCATCGTGAGGAAAAACCAGTAATCGCTGTGAGGTGACGTGCTTCTGCAGTGATGGAGCCATGCCATCGCCTAAGACAGGCTGTAGTACCGGTTGTGTTTTGAGCACTTAGACTCCAGGACACACTAAAGCACAAGTCCCCTTGCTTTGAGGCAATTACTTCCCTTCCTTTAAGAGCAAAATTATTCTCTCCCTGCATATACCCAGCTATTCCCCTTGGAAATAAGGGAGGATATGGGTGACGTACGAAGCCCAAACACTTCCTCCTGCTGCTCCAGTGCCTGCTGTGGCCAGCGGCTGGCAATAGAGAGTGCCCAGAAGGTGACCCCCTCTCTGCATGACAGCTAGGCAAAGCCGAGTGACAAGGAAGTAAGGCCTTTGCTTGCTTTTGCTCCTTAAACAACCCAAGAAAAGTCGTGAAAGCTGAACCCCGTGGAGCTGGAAGCCACAGCTAGTAATAGGCGTAGATGCACTTAAGAAAGGCAATCTGTCTTCAAATGACACCATAGCTTCCAGCAGCCTGAACGTCTGCCCTCAGGAGCATAGATCTAAACTTCCAGCGTCTGTGCTGTTTTGCTAAACCAAAGGCTAAATATTTGAAGCAGTTTGGGCAGAGAGAGCACGTTGGTGGAAAGAGCTAAATAAACAAATATTCACCTGCTTCTTGGTGAGAAGAGGCCAAAGTGGCCTAGGGAGAGGAGGGGCTGCGGCAGGGGGGAGCAAGGAGGTAGCAGGAGTGCAACCGAAAGGCACCTTCCCCAGAGCAGGTGGGGCGAGAGCAAACCTCGGGTCCCCGGGCTGTATGCAGGTCGTGTGCGTTTCCCAGAGCACAGGGAAGCAGATTTATTTGGTGCTCACTGGTTAGCTCGATCATGAAATATTAAATGGATATTGACTTGAATTGAGGAGTGCATCAAGATTTATTGAGCCAAGAGTTAAATACTGACTGAAGCAAAAACAAGCTAATACTTGCTACAAGAGACTATTTGACCGCTATAATATTTAGTACGTGTATTGCTGCTTCCATTTGGTATATCTTCAAAGTTACGTGTCCTAAGAACACTTTAAGGGCAGAAGTTATATATATATATATATATATGTTTATATATAGGAATATGGGCTTGTAATGAAAAAAGAAGTTGGGGCCTAGTATGAACATTGCAGTTAGAAAAAGTAGTACAGCAATCAGTAGTGCACACAAAAAGTCATGAATGTGAAAATAGTAGTAAACCCAGAAAGAGACCCTTATAACCTTATCTCTCCTCAACTGGAGAATCTCCAAGAAGCTTTTGGGTTCTCTGTGGGACAGAGCGGTGCTCAGACTACATTTCAAGATCTCCGCTGATACGGCCTTTGGGATACCCCTGCTGCCCCACCGGACATCACTGCAGCAGCCATGGAGTGTGATGTGTGGAGAAATCTGGGGAGCGTAAGGGAGAAGCCGGGATTTCATGAATGCCTTGTCAAGCCCTGCTAGTTGTGCTGGATTGGTAATATTGTGCCAGAACTTTCAAAGCAGCAAGGAGCTACATGTGTACACGGTATGGACATTGAGCTTATCCGCCTAGTAAATCAGAACGGTAATTGGTTGTTAAGGGAATGAATACACATGTGTTTATTTCATTTTTGATCCGTTCCCAGCCAGGGTAATTGCATGTTCCTGAAAACGTATTTTAAAACACTGTTTGAAAGGATAGGAGTAATTTTTATTTGCATTGTTTCTCCTGTTAATTTAATATTGCTAATGAGAGTGAGATGCTCCAAACTTCCACGTAAGCAGTTCATTTGCAGCTCATATATGAATACTTATGGAATATTACTTATTTACCTTTAGAGAAAGATAATACTTCATTAAGTCCTACATCATTACATAGCTCTCCCTGTCCTAGATGCTGAATTCAAGGGTCCTTGTTCTGTCAGATTTGCTTAGCGTCCTGGTGATTTATAATATGCATATTCTTGATTTGGTGTTTTGTTGTTTGCAATATGGCAGCTTCATTTAAGTGTTTTCTTCAGGTTGGTGTCCCGGTGGCATCTTTACCTGCCACCATTAAAATTTATTATTTTTAGCAAAAAAACATGTTTATAGTGTTCTAATGTAGATATCAGGGACTTTTATCTAATAAAATCTAGTCGTGGCCATGGATCTGCATTTATAATCTTGGCTGCTTAGCATGCATTACAGTCACACACCAGCATTTTGGTAATTTTAAATGCTCTTAGAGCATGTCCAAAAATGTAAGATAACTTTTGTGCTGATAAATGTGGTTTATATTAGTGACAACAAATTGCTTCCCATTTAGCTCACATCACAAATATGAAATTGCAGTACCTTTTGCAGCAATTCAACATTCAATACTGCTGTAGTAAGAGGGTGTCACCATTTCCCTTCCAGCCTCCTTCACTGAACGGCTTAGAATTCAACTGTATAATCTCATTCAAAGCAGAAATTAAATGGACCAGGTGTTAACACAATTTGAGGGGGTTACTCCTCATCAGCTGTTCCATTTAAGCAGAGTAGCTTTTCACATGAAATATGACTTTCATTTCTGCAGGTATTGATAAAAGCAACAGCAGCTTCTTGCGAGCCTTCAAAAGCTAGTACAGTAGTCCTGTTAAGTCATCGAGCGCTAGTGCTTGCCTTGTAGCATACTTTCACTGATCTAACCCTTTGGATGCATTTCTTTTCAACGTTGGGCTGGATTTGGATGAGCTTTGTGTGGCAACCTCGTGGCTACTCTATTCTGAGTCTGAGTGATGAAGAGAGCAAAAGGCCTTTGCTTCAGATGCTTTCCCCTGCTACCTGATCCTATCTTCTCCCCCTGCGCTACATACCCTGCTCTTGTGTCTGCAAGAGCTGTGGTCAGCATGGTTGGGGTCATGGGGCTGAGGCTCCCCAAATGCTATCCTGGGCAGAAAAGAGCAAGAGAGTGTCAGCTGCATGGTAGAAGGCAGGTTCGCGAAGGATTGATGCTCCCGACCCTGCCGGTGCACTGTAGATGCATTGGGTTTCTCTAGGACGCATCCCAAAGGAGAGGCACCTTACACGTCACTGGAGTTCAGGACTGTGCTTTACATTTCCAAGTCCAGAGGCATCTGCTTGTCTTGAAAGACGTTAGAAAAATTTTTGCTCTAGTAATTTTGAGTCTTTACTCATTCTGCCCGCATGCTTCAAGTGATATGTGTTCCCAAGTGCTTTGCTGCTGCAACAAGTGTGTCTATAACATCATTTTGTACACTCTCTAGGCCAGGAAACCTAATTTCCTTTATTTGTTGCCTCTTTGTGCATATTTATGGATAAACAGTTAATGATTCATAAAGATGACCCACTTCGCTTCTTTTGAAAATATTATTACATGTTTTGATAACGAAATAACCAAGTTATATTTTATGTTGAAAGAAAGAGAATTCCTCCCCCTGCCATCCCTTCATCTCAGGTGTGCTCAGTAATTGCAACTGGGAAGAATTTGCCTTAGGAAGATTTCCCATAAATCTAATTAAAAGAGGCTTCTATCTTTTTTAAAACAGTAATTCAGCAATGCATGTAGTATAAGCACCATATGTCAGACAGCATGAATCCTCTCAACGGCCTGGAAGTTCAAGATGGAAAAGAAAGCTGAGCAGCAGAAATGAAAACCCTTAACGTCTCTTGGAAAAGGCATCATCTTACAGGACAGTGTAGTAAGTGGACAGTTTGTGTGATAGCTGCGAATCGGTGTAGTAAGCTTTGAGACTTAGAAATGCTCCTCTCAGCACCATTGATCCAAACGAACAGTGCTGGTTCTCAGCACAATTAAGTCGTAAACTTGAATGTACTCTGCATGTTTGAACCTGCCTTAAACTTTTCCCTGACACACACATGCAGTGCAGCTGAGTATTGGAAAATTCATAACCACTTATCCCATTAGCTCTGCTGTACCATGAAGTCCTTTGCAAGGAGGTATTTTCTAGAAGGAGAAGAAGGAAAGCTTTCAGTCTTGCTTTAATACCACATTTTGCACTTAGTATTGAAGTCTGACGAATGAGTGCCGATTTAGAATTCCTTTCCACTTCGTGCTATGGCTTGTGCTATAAATCAGACAGATAGGACCACAGATGGGGTAAGGAGAAACCGGACTCGAGGGTCATATAGTGATATGCAATGGGGGAATAAGTGTCACCAAATCTAGTGCTCATTTTTAATGTTTAGTTACATTCTAATGGAGTCTAGTGGAAATAAAAAAATCATATTAATATTCAGTCAGCAACTGTGAAAAATGTCTCTCTAACTATGTAATACTTAACATTTTACTGGCCAAATACGATCAGTGTAATACTTACTGAGTAGCTAAGGTTTTCCAGCAGTTTAAGTAACATCATACCACAATCAAGAGGATGCTGAATGATCTTTAATGAAGAGTGTGCTCATTTTGCTTGAGAAATAATTTAGTAGCCCAGGGGCTTATGGTTAGCTTCAAAAAATAGTCAATGCTTTCAGGCCCAAATTTCACACTTGCTGATAGGGCAATCCTCTGGAAAATATAGAATGAAAAAAAGTGGTATATTGCTATAGAGAGAGATTGTTCTGAACAAAACACTTAAATTCAGCAAAACATTGAGTGGATGTCTTTGCTGTGGAATAGATCGTCTTTAAGAGCTCTGAAAGAATTATCATGCTTTATTAAATCATCCCGAGATACTTACTTTTCGTAAGGTGTACTCTAAAAATATTTTTTATCATACAGGGAATTCAGCAGGTTGGTAAGTGTGTAAAGATGGATCCTCTGAGTGAAATCAGTATAGCCGTACTCGTATCAGAAAAGGAGTTTCACTGGGTCTCGCTTCCATCTTAGTCTATCACTTTAGAAAGAATGAAGCCCCACATTTTTATGTCAGTGAGTCAAATGGAGAATCAACTAAATCAGACTTGTTCTCCCAATCAGACTTGCTCCCCATGAGCAGCTGGTGTGATGTTTTGTGCTTTGCCAGCCTCACTGAGAGACATCACAACCTCCTTTCCCAGGATGGGGTTGGCAGCTACTGACACTGCTGAAAAAACATTGCCTTACTATTAAAATTACTGTATATTGGTTCAGATGCAAGAGAGGAAATCAATCATGTGCAGAGGGTTAAAATTGTAAAAGTATGCACAAAGAAGCAGGGGTGAGAAATTCACATCTTTGCTAACAGCCTTGCCTTGCAGTGAATATCCCTCCAGCTCTGGAATCCAGTGCTTTGTTTTTGTTGGATCAGGGCATTAGTTTCCTGAAGCTACTTAGAGTAACTACTGCTCTGTGTAAGCAAGAACATCAGAATCGGTTCCTAAAAATAAAGTCTTACGCGGTTGAATAGAATAATTAATAATAAGGAAAGAGAAAAGCAACAGGAACATAAAAGAAACCCCATGTAATAGCATATCAAAAATACTAAATCTTCTCAATTGCTTGAGGACTGTTCCATGGTAATTGGCAAAACTATATACAATATATTATTTGTGTGCTTTCTCTCCCACTCTCCCTCCCTCTCATTTGTCAAATTGCCTGTTCAGGCTTCAAATAAATAATTGTAATAAAAAAGCTAAGGCAGAGCCTTAAAAACTGAATGAGCCTTTCAGACTCACAAAAGCTTGAAGTGCTGGAATTTTTTTCCCTGAAAGGACTAAACATTAAGATCATGAACAAATCATTTTGTCCAACTAGTATGAGCTTCAAACACGCAGCTGCATACATCCAGGGAAGTGACATATCTTCAAAGAGTATAGCCAGCCTGAATGATGAAAATCAGTCTGCCAGCCTGCACAAATTTACATGAGTGCTTACACTATCAGTCAGGCATTTCCTGTACTCCCGTGGGGTTTTTTTTAATGTGAACTATCACGAATTACAAATGGACGGGGTTTTTTGCGTTTCCTCCCCGCTCCCAGCTGTGCGCTCTGTAAGCGGGACTCGGGCACACCCAAGGCGCTCTCCCTGGTCTCCCAGTGTGCGCTGACACCCCTTTAGTGGGAGTTCTTTGCAGGATCAGCAGGCCCAAATGTGAAGCAACAGCGCTTAAAGCTTGTAAAGAACTATGCAGGGGGTACCCCCAGTGTGTTTGGCCTGTTGATAGCCAAGTGTTGGAGCGTCCCCGCTGCGGTGGCCGCGGGAGCTGCGGTGCTGTGCGGACCGTGCTCCAACAAGCAAGCCCCAGCGTGGAAGCAGCCTGGTCGCAGCGGCGCAGTCAGCTGGGCCCGTGTCATCGGCCCACTTGGAGCTCTGCGCTGCTGCACCTGCAAGAGAGGAAGCTCCCAACTGTTGTGCCAAACCTTCCCACTCAGAATAGTGGCTACGTGAAGACTAAGGGGTGCAGCAATACAGCTTGACAAATACAGGTGCACATATTCACGTGTAGGTTTCTGAGAGGCATGTTATTCAAAAACCGTATTGGAGGTGTAGCACTCCTGCCTGCGGTTCCCTCATGGTCTTCAGCTCTACCCAGCATGTCCAGTCCGTTCTGGCCTCAGAGTCCCATGGTAGGAAGAAATCCCTCAGTCAGATCTGCCTGCTGGGAGAGTAGTAGGTTAATAAAAGGGAAGAAAGAGAGATGCTCCAGGCACAGCCTCCCAGAGCCCTACTGTCACCCCTCTGGAGCCCCACTCAGCTCTCCAGCTCCTAACAGAGCTTCAGGGGGCTCTGGCTATGCCTCCCCAGTCTACCCTTTGTCCCGCAACGTTCCCCACCACACGACAATATAACTTTTGCTGTTAGCCACAGTATTGATTTGGCTGTTGTCGTTGGGGTGGCGAACCACACTTTGCCTGCAGTGCCAAGGAGCAGCATCAGGTTTGCGCCACTGTCAGGTTTGGGATACTGGGCTAGATGAACTCCTAGTTTCAAGCTGTATGGCCATTTTTATGGCATGCTGATCATTTTGATCCTGAGCCAGCTATCCAACAGTTCACTCTGGCTCTGAGGACTTGTAGTACATTATCACGCAGTTTGAAATTCATGCAGGAAAGATGTGATATTGCCAGTATAAATCAAGAGGTGACAATTCTCTCTTGGAAGGTCGTGTTGTGTGGTGCTGTGCTTTGCGTTCAATAAGCTTCTAGCTTGAAAAGTTTGGTGCACTGATTTTATCAAGTGCAGAGGCTGTTTATCTTCTTTTTGTGCTTGACATCTTCAAGATTCAAAATATTTTCCTTCTTTTCTACTTGGGACCAACACCTAGTTCTGCAAAAGTGGCCTTCCACCGCCAGACAGCAATGTGGGGGCTGTGTCAGGGAGGTATTTTGCTGGTGTGCCTGTGTAATTCTGCATGGAAGGTGGAGAGTGCATTATCAAGCTTGACGTGAATGGGAACAGAATACAAGGGCTGGGCTGTAAGCCATCAAGGTGGACTGGGCCATAGCCAAAGTTAGCTAGCAGTTAGGTCCTGGGTTTATGGGAAGGGAGCAGAGCAGAAATTTCAGGACATGGGGAAGAGGTCCAGTGAATTTCTCTGAATTGTCTGACATGGTACTTGTAAGAGAGAGGGAAACAAATCCTCCTCTCCCTATTGGAGATACTCTCGACCCGCACAAAATCCAGGAATACTGCTGCGGTCCGATGCTGGTGGGGGCAGAAGCCAGTAGGGTCATGCAGCACTCTGCTTTCTTGCAGAACAAGATAAAGGATTAATGCTACTGACTCCTGTATCACACGTGCAAACATTAATGCTGTAATAAGAAAGCAAATGCTTCTGTAGGTAATTCAGTGAACAATAACATATCTTTTGCTTGTGTTGTTGTCCCCAAGAGCATTTCTTCCTTAACATTTGCTTTTTTGTTTTCTGATTAAGTCTCTTACCTGTCTATGCTATACAACTAGGGCACATTTTAGACAAATATGCATGGTATGTTTCAGAATTGCTTAAGAGCTTGACTAAATCCTCCAAGAGCTGTGCACACCCAGTGAAATAATGTGATTTTTTGCACAAATAAATAGAGTAGAAGTTTGGTTTAAAGGTTAAGAATGTAAGCGATAGGAAATAGTAGATACGTCTGTCTCTTTTTAATGGGTTCTTGCTTACCCCACTAGCTGTCTATGCACAATATTTGCTATAGCATTGCACAGTTTCCAAGTTTATGTAATTCAGTTTAATCATGAGTTGCATAGAATGTATTAGTATCAATGCCTAGTGAGATCACTTTAAAACATATTAGTAAGGAGTGAAAGTGGGATTTGTTACCAAATTTTATGGGTTGGGTCTGCATTTCTCAGTCGTTTCCTGAGAATGTAATGCCCACAGTTGTGACCATGAGAGCATCAACTATGGATGCTTCTGTCTTCAGTCCTCTAAGCCTACCTGGCATATCATTAGGGAGGTTGTCCTTTGGTAAAGATAGGTGTCCTGTTTGAGGGTGGGAGTCTTTCTTGATGATGAAAGCTTCAATTTTAGAGAAAACACCAACATCAGAGAATTGTGGACAGAAGCCTACTTGCAGAGACATATTTGTAATGCTCCGTCCACCTAATGATATTCAAGCTTTGTGGAACAGTTTACTGAAAATGAGGTGGAGCATTAAATGGCATATCACTATGGTGTTAACCCGCCTGACATTCCTGACTGATTAAAGGTTTAGAAAAATCATATGAAGAGTTTTGAGCCATAATGGAAATGTGTTGCCCAAATGTCAAATGTTAACAAGATCCCCAGAAGGAAGTTGGGATAATTCCAGTATATGTAGACAGTAAGTTGTGCTCCTTCGCATTTTTCTAGATACGTCATTTTGCATATGGAATGATCTTTTTCACGTGCATGCCACTGTCTGTGGTATTAATTTGTTCTGGAGAAGTTGGAACTAAGAAGGAAACCATGTCTGAATGTGTTGCTAGAAGACATCAGTTGCCTTTGATGGAAAGAACTAAGTTAAACATAATGTGCAAAACTGTGAGAAACAAATCTGACATCTCAATAGAGTGAATGGTTTCCATTAAGCTTGCTAAATCTGTCTTTCTCAGTATGCCCAATACAACCTCATATACTCTTGATTTTAACAGGCTTTATTATACTCCATCTCAACTGCATAAATATAAAGCTAAAATATCTAAAATATTTAACAGATGTGGAACAGTAGAGAGAGAGACCTCTACAGCATATAGTATGGGATTGGTCCAAATTAAATAGTGATCATGAGTTATTAAATATTTAACGCAGTTCTGGAGGTAAATCATTATCCCTCACCTTACATTGGCTGTTCTGGCACTTAAATGAGAAATGAAAAAAACTCTTGACTAATATGATCTTTGAATATGAGTAGCCTGAGAGTGGTTTGGTTCTGATCTTGCAAGCTGCACTAACTTCCAAAGAGTTAAGTGAGATTAAATTATGCTCCAAATACCAGGTGCACCTCAGCTTAGAAGACATTATACAAAGGGGGTTGTAGTACAAAAAAGTTAATGAAGGCAGCAACTTTAGATCAGCACCCTGAGTGCTTGCATTCTTTCACAGCTGAATAAAAGGACTTGCAGTAGATACGACAAGCAGACTGCAGAGCTGGAGGCTTTGCAGACAAGGAGAGTGGGGAGAATAAAGTACCTAGATGAGATCAGGTAAAGGGGGAGAGCTAACCCTGGAGTGGTATGAGAGGGGAATGGAGACATGAGCCTGGGGGAGCGTGGCACAGATGGGATAAAGAGATGGGATGAATGTCTGAGGAGGAGCCCTGGTGTGTATATCTAGGATATATATTACTATTCAGAAGGATGTGGGAGAAGTATAACAGGGAGAAGGGAGATTTCACAAAAATTATAGCACAATATGGTTGCTTCAGTCAGTTACCCTTTCCTTACAAACAATAAGGCAAGTTAACAGTGACTTGGTCTGCTCTGCACTGGCCATTTATTTTAAGGGTTAGCTTACTGTGGAGATAACACATGTATGATTTATTATTAATACAAAATACCACATTTATGAAAGGTTTCTGCTCCAAAGGTAGTTCCACCCATGTTGTGAAATAAATTCCCATTTTTAATAGAAAACTAAGAAGAATCAGAAAGAATAATCAATTATTGCTGCATATTCCACTGTATCAAGACCATTTAGAGAAATCTTAAAGATGGGAACTTTTGAAAGAGGCCACTAATGTAAAACATCCACTGTAGATCTAAAGAAAGAATATATAAAACATATGGACATACACCATAGGAACACAGTTTACTTGGTGGTAATAAACTGCCTTTATCTAGAAAGTATTAGACTAGAGGATCTGTTGAAAGAAAATTCCTGGGCTCCTGGCTAATGAACAGAAGAGTGATAAACAAAATATAATAACAAAATAATAAAACACACCTTATGATGTTTAATGACCATTGTGATAGCTGCTTTCATTCTTCTGTTAGTATTCAGTCTTTCATTTCCTGTTCTTAAACATTTAAATATCAGTGGCTTTACTATCTGACACAAGACAAAACATTTCTTCATTACAAGACAAAGAATAGCTCATCAGCAAAACACACACCATGCTGAACACCTTCACAAATAGATCTGAGAGGCACAGCAGATTGTGGCAATTAAAAGAGTCTCTCAAGCACTTCAAAACACAGATACCTCAGCTGTGTGCTTCATATTAATCCAAGCCTCCTTGAAGATAAAATTTGACAAGCAGGTCCTTCATTATGGTTCCGTATTGCCATCTCTTTTAACAAAAAACATCTGAAGTGAATGAGAATTAGGATACCATCTATTTAAATATTCACAATAAGATTTGCAATATGTGTAGTCGTGATATAACTTACCTGGAGTAAAGCATGTCAAATGAAAGGGGGTAAGAGGAAATGCAATTTATAACATGGGCACAATTAAGCACCGTTGCCCTTATTAAAATTGCAGTTATTTGTCTGATGTATATACACTGTAGTGGAGAGGTGGTGAGATCAGACTTAAAAAGAAAAACCCAGCATAGGAAAGAAAAAAACAAAAAAACAAAAAACAAAAACAAACAAAAAAAAGCCCCTACCATCTGTATGGTAATGAAAGAACAAAAAGGAGGAGGACATCCTTTTAATTATTAAGATTAGTCATGTTTATTACAGAAGGAATAAGGGACCGACTAAGAACAATCTTCTGTGGTGGTAGTAAATCCAAGAGAGTAGGCAGCCCCTGCAGAGCTTACAATCATACACGAGCCCAGGTAAAGCTCTTGGGAAGGTGACATAAAGCACAACAGAGAGCTTTATGGTGGAGGTAGATCTTAAAGTGATTTCCACAATGGCTTTTGCCTACTCTCCTAAATAAATAGTCTTATAGGATCATTCTGTCTGTGTACCTGTGAGTGTGTTGGTGACCGTGTCTTTGTGTTTACCCCTGTAACAACATGGGAAGGGCTTGGGACTGACGAGGGGACATTTTCTGAGAGATGACCGTCACTGAAATCGCTGAGCAGACTTTGACTTGGTAGTCAGTCATTCACAACATCAGAGTAATCTGGGTAAGTAGCAGTACTCTGCCCCATAACTCTCACACTAGCAAGAGAGAAGAGAGAGGAAGCATTAGTGTTGTTGAGCCTTTCCAGCTGCCTTAGATTTCCCACTGGGTATGTGCCCCTGCAGTTGTAATCACAGAGTATCACGGCAAGTCCCACCTACTTGACAGTAAGAAGCATAGCCTTGTCTTTGAAGTTAAACTGAAGATAGATTCTTTCTTTTTTCATGCATAATTAGTATCAGATGACCAAACGCACAGTGGGGGTTTTTGCTGTACTTTATGTTATGTTTCATCAGCTAAATATAGCTGTATTACCTCAGAAATATGTAAAAGACCCAGACCAAACAACTCCCCCAGATATAGTGGCCATGCCAGTGGTTCTTTAGGGACTCCTGTTACTTTCCTGTTAGGTTACAGTCAGCACTAACTGCGTGTGGCTGCTGCCAGAGTGCACAGCCATGCCTGAGCTCTTGGGAAGGAGGGGAAGCCATGATGCAGCTGAGGCATGCTAAAAGTGTAAATTCTTCATAGTCTCTTTGGGCCATCTCTGCCGCCCTTTTCATGATTCACGGTTAGGAAAATGCCCAAGGAAGAATCAAGGCTATGTAACGTGATTGCTCACGCGTAGGATGAGAAGACAAGCGCATGGGTGTCTGCCTTTTTTTGCTTAGATCATGCTTTGTCATCACAAATAATTGAACCCTCTAGAGCTGCATGTGAACACATGAACAGTTGTGAGGGTGAATGTACAGCAAGCAAGGCTGTTCCTGAGTTGGTATGTGCATGAGACATGCCACAACTTGTTCTTCGTTTTGGTGGTAGCTCCTTGTCAGGAGAGAATGCTGATCTGAGTGCGGTGTTTGCTGTCAGTTCTAAAATCCTGTATCTCTCACGCGTAGCTTTTTGTTTTAAAGCAACAGCTTACCCGTGTGTGTGTTGACTGGTACTTACTGCAGTTTCAGGCCACAGTTAAATGGGAGCAAAACAGGACATTCGTACAAAATGCCAGCGCTTGATACTAATCATATCGCTTCTGTCACTCGGAGGAGGCCAGAGTCAGCAGTGTGCCAGGTCTGGCACAAGTAGAATATGAGCTTTCCTGGAGCCATCTTAATGGTCCCTGAATAACATACCTGCCTGGGAAAATATCCGAGCTTTTCCAGTCCACATTTCTCATCCCGAGCCATGTATTGCTGACTAGCTCATCTAGGAGTTCCCAGACTGTGGGGAAACGTGCTGCTGGTCGGTGGTGAGATCACTGGGGTTGGTTCCTCCTTGTTTCCACTGAGAATCCTCTGCATAAGGAAGGATCCAGAGTTGTACAAAAGCTGTGGGACAGCAAAATGAAAAAGCGGGCAAGCTTTTTTTTTTTCAGAGGTCTAAGGCAGGGAAGAGAAACAGGTGAGATGATTGAACGGTCCTTGCAGGCTTTCAAAGTAAATTAGCAAAAGGAGGAGAAAATTATCTGTCAGGCAGAGCTGCTACGGATCCAGGAGGGACCAGCCTCCAATGGAAGAAGAGCTTCCACATGTCAAACCTAATAATACATTCAAGCAGAAGTGGCCAAGAATCATCATGCTCAGATGAATTGATGACCGTATTTAGGCAGGAAAGAGGATGCTGTTCCAATGAGAAGGCAAAAAAAGAGATGGGTGGGTCACAAGTAAGCATTGAAGAGGAGCTGACAAGAAGGATTAAATACAAATGAAATGGGGAGTAAAAGCATCTTGCTGAGAAGGAGGAAAAGAGAATATCAGCAGAATGTTTTGGTTTTGCACTGACTGTCTTCCAGTTGTAGTTCTTGGGTCATTTTGGTGGGTTTTCACCTACTCCAAACAGAAGCCAGCTCCAGTTCAGAGATCCCTCTTGTCTTTAGTAGAGTTGACCTCCTTTCTTTGCTCCTCTTGAACACTGCTTGAAATTTAGGCAAGGTCTACAGAGCTGTACAAGGGTAGAACCTAATTTAGACCCATCACTGGAGAAAAGAGGATGATTGTTTAAATTTTAATTAAATAAAAAAAAAATTAGTTTTTGGTGACATGAAAAATTGTGTGGAGAAACTTCAGACATCTCTGAAGAGACTGTAGTGAAAATTACTTTAACTGATTAAATGGGAATTTTGTCTCTTGTAGAGAAAACATTCTGAAATAATAAGTGTAAAATGTAAGCGTAAAACAACAGGACAAATGAATGTTGCATGTATGTGCTGAAACTGCTTATATGATTTCTGCAAAAAGTACTGGTAGCACAAGTCTAGAGCCTTATTCTGAACATTTCAGTCCTCTCCCTGGAAATAGCAGCTCCTTTATATAGTGTGAATGAGATATAAAGACAGACTTTCAAAGCCACTTTACATCTCTGGTAAATGTGGGCCAGTTTCCAACCCTGAATTATCGGTATGTATGGCACAGGAGAATGTGGTCATCAATTTCCCTAGTGCACCACGAGAGAGCTTTTGATCTTTGTGATCAGATTATCTTCTTAGTGGCTTTTGAGAAGGCAATAGGAGCAGATGATAGCACATGAAGACCGATGCATTGACCTTTTTCCACTTACCGTGCCTGTTCCAAGCCTGAACAGAATTTTAGCCCGTGAGGGGAAAAGCAAAGCTGCTGTCAGGCAAAGCGTCTCTTCCTGCTCTCCAGAAATTTTACTAGTGATCTGCCAAGGCTGGCTGTTTGTTTGCCCTTATGTTGCATTTTAACCTGGTTTCATAAACAAACACAGCTTATATAATGTGCTCTGCTGTGTCCCTGCCTGTCAGCCTTGCCACTCTCTCCATATCTTCTTAACCCTTTAGCCAATTTAAACCAAATTTAACAGATCCTCAGTTCTGTGAGGAGAGGAGAGAGACTCACTGGTAAAAACACTGTATTGTGAACTCAATCTTTGTGAGACGTCAGAGAATCTCCATGGGAAGCGACCAATGAAAAGGAAAGCTGTAGGAAAAGTCTTTGGTGGCAGCTGCTGCTTGCAGAAATATTTGTTCTTCTCTCTTCTTCCCTTTTTAAATAAAAATGACTTAGCAAAAACATTCAATCGTATGTCCTCAAACATTAGCGTGAAACCATGGGAGTACAACATCTGGAAAGAGAGGGTCTTTTATTCCATCAGATTGATGCAACATGCAATGCAGTTGTCTTTTCCGTTACAACGCTGTGCTTTCCCAAACGAAAAAATCTGGGCTGGTCCTTCATGTGGAATAAATTGGAGCAGCTCCATGGAATTCAGTTTGCTGACTCAGCATCATAGAGTCTGACCCTTGCTTTTTCTGTACATATGTGGCACCTTCTAAATAATACAACACGTTTAGAAATGTGATAGTCAAGATTTCAGAGAAGTCTGGTGGTACTGAGACAGTGTGATTGTTTTTAAATGTGAGTTTGGGTTGCAGAGTTGTTAAAGCTAGCTAGCTTATGCAATAAATAACTTGTGATTTAGCTCCCAACATCAGTACATATTAAATGGATGACAAACATCATTATCCATCTTCTTACCATATTTTCCGTACTTGATTCCATATTGTAATTTAGTGCTCAGTTGCTGGGATTTAGTGTGATGGAGACTAAACAGACTGCTGCTTCGTCGTGTTTTAACATGAAACATCAAATCCAAAGCCGGGGTCTGCTGAGCACTACCAAATAATGAGAGGCTTTGTTTGTTCACAAGTCTTTCTAGTGAAATGTCAAACTTTTCATACTATGAAAATGATCTTCACCAACATAGAGCTTGAAAACAGATAATTATCCAAGAACACGAAACAGAATTAACATGCACTGGAGCATGTCATGAACATTTCCTTCAGCAAATAAAAAAGGTAATTGCTGTCTGAGTACAAAGCAAGGAGAAAGGTTGGCTCTGTTCCTTAGCCAATTTAGATTGACCACTGTTTACTCACTTAACCCATAATAACACGCAGCTTATCAGAAGGTGCCATTCAAGGGCTGATGGAGTGCAACCAGCCTCCTGATTGCAGGCACTTCTCATTTCACACTTCCTAAGTCTGATCAGACAGAGGTTCTTGACTATTATTAGAAGTCTAAAACCTGATGAGTCAGAGCTTCTAGTTAAACAGGACATTTGTAAACCATGTTAAGCCCCAGAAATAATTAATACGGTTTTTGAGCCACATTTGACTCCAGGCACAGCTAACAGGCTTCATTCTTAGCCTAGAGGAAAGAATGGACGTAATTTGGTATGTGGACACAATTTTCCCATATAGAAATCAGACAAGCAAGGAAATAACACTCCTAATGGCTAATGGGAGTGGTTCTGGTTTGTGATTTTGGTTTTACAAATCAATTTTCTAATATTAGAAACTAGCAGAGTGTAGAGACACAGGATGGAAGTCTGGAAGAGACCTCCTGAAATATCACGTGCAGCTTACTGACATCACAGGCAACTTTACTCACAAATTTCTCCAGGCAGATCTTGCAAATGCTTGAGAATTTTTGTCCCCATCTTCCTCTTGGGAGGCTGTTCCCAAATCTCATAACTCTGATAGTTAAAAAGCTTGTTTTCCCTCTTTTTATTTCTGTACTAGTTTTATTCTCTGAGATGTCTCCATGTTTAAGGGGAAGGCTAAATACATTTATAGACAATAATCATATTCTCCCAGTCATCTTTGTGCTAGGAAAGCTTCAGAGAAGACTCCTCATTTTTTTCTGGTCGTTTTATTAAGCCCCTGCAAAAGTTACCCCACTGAAAGCTTCGAGTATGGAGAAGCAGTGTTGTAAGCAAAGTAGAACAGACTCATTTGTGAGAGCGCAGGAGGCAACGCTCGCCAGGTCTGGCATCGTGCCTTCGTATCTCAGTGTGGCAGAGACATGGGCTGTTCGTCACCCAGCCACTTACCCTTGCAGAGAATCATGCCTTCTGGTCTAGTGCGTTACTGCAATTATCACAAAAAATACGTGCAGCTTATATCACCGTCATCCATCTAATACGTGCACGCATGGCATGCATGCAGGTCTAGAGATGTTGTGGCCCACGTTTTTCTTGCGAGGGGCCACAGCACAAGAACTGTTGACACTTGTCACGCCGAGCGCCTTGTTGGCACTCCCAGCAACCTTCTGCCTCTGAAGCTGTTGTATCAAACAGCCACTGTCCCAAAAATGAACTATTTTCAAGGGTCAAAGATCTTTTGTAAGCGACTCCTGCGTACTTTTCACCAATAATTACAATGTTTACCGTATGTCTTTATTACAATTGTTTACCTTTTTTTTTTTTTTTACTTTAACAAGATGCAGAAAGTCTTAATATAACATGACAGGTTTTTTAGCCATATGCTCTATTTTCAGACTGCATGTTATGCTGCATCTAACAAGCAAATTTTATTTTTGGAAAAGACTACACTAAGCTAACTGTTAAAGGTGAAATTTGTGCCTGTGGCAGGGTCTAACCCAAGGTATATGTCTGTTAGGCACACTAGACATCAGGTCAGAAAGATCGTCTTTGGTGCATCACGTAATACCACAAAGTTCCAGCCCAACACCGAGATAAGACATCAAGGAGAGGTGTCTGCTTGCTTTCTTGACCCAACTGACTTACTGAATTCAAATCAAATGGTGTTGATTATCTCTAAACAGCTGTTGTGCTTCGTTAAAACAGGTTATTAACTAGAATAAGTCTGTTTTTATTTGTGCTCACTTTACATCATTCACAATTAATACTTTTTGGGTGACAGTTTACCGGAACTGTTATTATGAAGCTTTTGCTAATAGTAATAGGATTCTTGTTGCTTCTTCACAGTGTAATCAGTAAATATGAGAACATATGTAGCTTGTGTAATTCAATGAATATTAAGCTGCTAATGGTGCTAGCACTCTTCTAGAAATATACTCACCTTTAATAAGCAGTTGAAAAACAGAAACCGTAAACATCAAAAATAGAAGCACTAATCCTGCAGTACAACAAGGTGTATCTCTAAAAGCTATCTTAGATTCCTAATCAACTGAGAGAGAGATAATTGCTTTTAGCTTCTGTACTGTGGAGTATGGGTCTGCAGTGGACTCTGCGGGAAGTCAGAGGGAAACAGCCAGATTAGAGGAGGGACGCAGACGGGGAATGAAAAGTATTCAAAGATAAATGAAAGTGTGGATCCTTAAGCGTCTAGTGTGTCATCTGGCAATAAAAATATGAGGAATAAGGTAACGAGTCAATCTGCATAAACCAGGAGAACAAAAAGTAATCACAGGTAAAGACAGGCTTATGTAAATATAAAGCCTCAAGGACAGAGGATTGGAAAGTCTATGTGGAGAACTTAAGGCTATAAAACTAGGAGGAAAAGTTACATATAGAAAATAAAGGAGGCTTCTGCAGAAACCATAAGGAGCTACATCTGTTTTAGGAATACAGATGCTGTTTCAGAAAGGAGTGATTTAGTGATTTAATGGGAAGAAAACAAACCAAAACAAATAAAAACACCAATTACATCCGTTACTTGGCTTGAAAAAGATGGATAAATTCAGAAAGCAAGTCCTAACCTTCCCAAAAGATGTACTGCTTGTACTGAAGATGCTCAGAAACACCATAGGAGAGTTGATCATACAATTAAAATATTTTGAACAAAAGAATTCTAGAATGAAACAGAATATGAAAAACAACATGTAAAACACATTAGAACTAGGTATGTCATTCCCCCCACAATGTATAGTGATCCTAAGGATTCATTAGGTCACTGTGTTCCTACCCCTGGGTCTTGTGAGCCTGTGCTTCCAGGCAAGCTGAGAAACCTGGTGGTAAAACAAACCAAAAGAAACTATAAAAAAAATTATCAGAAAGGGGAAAAAAACCTTCCAAAATGCTGTGTACAGCTCAAGTGGCAATACGCTGGGGCGGAGGAGCAGAGGCGGCTGTCAGTCCCCGCTTTGTGGGCACACGTAGTCCAAGACTTGCACTCTGCGTATCTCCATGTGCTTGAAGAGAGCCTTCCCCCTTCGGTTTATATATCTACATATACCAGGAACATTGGTATAGGGAAGAGATACAAATGTCAGCGTAAATAAATGCGAGGTACTTCGGTTAGAGAGAAAAATATAAACCAAAGGAATCTATCAATATTGGTCCAAATCCCTAGCTGGAAAAGCTCTAGTCAGGAGAGACGTGAATAAAATTCTAAAACCATTGTCAGTCCTTAACCGTGTTGCATAAATTATGTATAGCTGTTCAGTTAGATTATTCTAATATTGTACAGGTGACTTGTAAAGCAAGATGTGTTACGCAAAGGTTATTGTAAGGATCTGAATAAATGCAGCAGAAGGAAACCTTCTGGGAATGTCAGTTGCTCCAGAAGGTTAGGAGTCTGGGGTTTTTTAGCTAAAAAAAGGATTTAAGAGTTGAGTCGTACTGCCTCCTTGAGTTGTACTACTTTCTGAAAAAACTAGAAGGGGATAATGCATTGGGCCTTTTGGATTTCTATGAAATGCAGACAAAGGAAAAACAACCTAAAGAAAATGTCTGACAAAACTGAAGACAAATTAAGTTCATTTTGCTTATTTGTGCTGTAATATATGAATGCTAGATAAATGTGAAAAGAAGAACCAAAACCAACTGCTAAATGCTTTTAAAAAGGAGCTAAGAGCAGATGCGGAGGAAAATTAACCATAAATGTTATCTCAAAGGAGAGGACCCACTTGGAATAAGCATATATATGGCAGTTATGTCTAAAATTTGTTATGTTTCTATTGTTTTGTGAAATCTGCTCAGTCACAAGGCACCAGTAAAATGCAGCTTTATGCCTAAAGCAATATGTCAGTCCCTAACAAAAAATGTATATAATAGGCTAGAAACAAAGGCGCATTGTCTTTTTCAGTTTTAGTAATTTCTGACCTAATAATGGTTTAGAAAGGAGTTTTTATTTTTATTTTTGAAAAAAAATGGATGGAAGGATTGAGTCATTTATGACTCTCTTCAATATTAGGCTTTGTACATTATTTGTGTATAAGCTGGCAAAATGCTTTGTCTCTGCAAATCATATTTGTGTCACTAAAGCACTTTTTACAAGGCAGCTGCTTGTAAGAACCTTGAGAAAAGATCATGCTTAGCTCACAGTTTCTAAGTGCAGTATCACTGTCTAAGTGATAGTATCACTATCACTCACAAAATTGGCCATTTTGTGATTACTGTGGAAACACCAGCAAGTAGCTCACGTGACGAGTGGTCAGAAGTCAGCTGACCACCTCAAAGCTGTCTTTTCAGAGAGGAAAAGCATTTCACATTAAAATCTGTCATATAGAAAACTAATTAACAAATCCCTCAGGAAAGAATTATTGTATGGGATTTGTCTCTGAATATTCCAAGCACACAACTTTTAAGTGGCTTTATTCAAAAACTGTATTCTCTTAGATTTTCATTGTTGTGTTCACTGACCTGAAGAGCCTGAAACTGTGGTGCAAAATATAATTCTAAAACCTATTTTCTGATGAAATGAGTTTGCTGTCCTACAGCTTGGAGTCATCCCTTCGGATATAAATGCATATATGACCCCTCAGAAAATAGACTAATCGATGAAACAGACTGAAGTTGGCACTTTTATCGAAGAGTCTTTATGGAGCTAAACAGTTATTATTTAATTAATGTGTGGAAGTATTCAACTGGAACATGCCTTCATAAAAAATGATGAGAATAAATTTGTATCGTAACACGTCTGTGATCAGAGTGAGAAGTAGGGTTCAACTCGTCAAAGAAAGCTCAGGGATTGTGTGTTACATACTCTTTGAAGCCTCTGAAAGACTCTTTTATGTGACCGCGAATGCGTGTGCTACATCATCAAGTATTAATAGGGGAGAAAGACAGCAACTGTTGTCATATGACTTCTTTCTTGTCCGTAAAACCATACGTCAGCAGAAGTTGTGGGCTTTTTTTAATGTCACTTAAGGTTGGCACCTTTACTGGAATAAATAAAATGTATGAGGATAGTCATCTGTATCTGACTGAGAGCTGAATAGTGGTATGTGATTTTTACCTTTCAGCTGAATCAGATAGAGATACTAAAGTTTTTCACAGAAAGACTGTTTAGTTTCTCAGAAACCCTTTAGAGGTTTATGAACCTGATCCAAAGCCTATTGCAGTTGGGAAAATTCCTGATTGAGTTTTTGATTGGGCTGTACCAATCTTATTGATCTATTTATATAACCTTTTCATGAGTAAAAAAATTTGTCTTTTAGATGTGCAAAAACTTGAAGACTTAATTTTGAAGCTGTTAAGATTCCAGTATTTTCTGCAATGTTAAGCAGCAGATATCTTGTGCTTTGTGCAGGTAAAGGTACAAGCTCCAGTGCCCAGCCTGAAATCTATTGCAATTGTTTAACCAAAGCATCAGCATTAAGACACTGCACTCCCAGGCTGGAACTGTTGTGCAGAGATGGCTGGATGGCATTATGCATCAGCTGACAGAGTATAGGTCAGCAAAATAAGGCTTGTTTAAGAGTGATTTGTAAGCAAGAATAGAAATGTCCTTACTGACTCCAATCTCTGATGACAAATATGGGCAAGGGACTGTGGGGAAGCTGAAAGTTTTAGGGGTTGGTGACAGCAACTAGGAGAATTGTTCGGGATTTTCGGCAGATCATGGCTGTCTCTGAAGACCTTGAACCTTAATACGACCTCCAACTCCTGTTGGAGACCTCTCAGTCTCCTAGCTGCAAAGCATTAAGGGCATTACCTGTCCACACCCATCTTCTGGACGTAGCAGAGCTTAATAAAAAGTGAAGGTGAAATGTCTTTCATTATGATCTTCTTCTAAAGCTTCACCATCCTAGTCCATCCTGATGCAGTCTGTGCTATTCCAGTGCAGTAACAGGCCTTTGAGAAACGTTTCTATGATTCTGTGAAACAAGGGGGTGGAGAAATGCTGGCCTACGCTTTGCTATTGCACTAAAACAGTGATCTCACTAAAGTCATGTGGCGCTGGCCAAGTGTTCCTTTAAAATTCGGAAAAGAGAAGGGTGCTAGATCACAAGTCGCTGTGCAGGGGTGACATTGCCTTCTCAACAGGGTGGCACGGTGTGGGTGGAACTCCTCACTGAAGTGGTTACACTATTTCGTCTCCTGGAATGTGTTTATTTACAGGTAAACCATTATCTCTGCACAAAGTTGGGCTCTGGTTCGTCATTTGAGGTGAATAGTAGCCACAGATAGAAAATTCTGTGCTGGAAATGTCATTGGAAATGGTTGGGAAAGGGTATACAAGGTGAAAAAGTTTGGTAGGTTACACGCGAGCTGACTTTAAGTTGTAATGTTGAAGATGTGTAATGTGATGCCACTTGCTCCTGGGAGGCCAAGAAAGAGCTGGGGAAACCTTCATTAATATGGGCAGGAGATGCAGATCAGGGCTGTGGCTTTTTGTAGTGAAGGCACTAAGAGAGCCCAGAAGTCTGTAAAACGCTGCAGTGCACCATGTTGAAAAGCTGAGCTTGTTTCTTGGTCTTTGTCCGAGAAGGTGGTGCACATTTGGTTCAAGTATTTACTTGTTTTGAGCAGAGGTCAGGATTGAGCCACGAGTGCTGAATGAAATAAGATTTTTTAAAAGAAGAAGGACCTTAACAGGCTGTAAATATTTCTGCTTTGACTGGCAAACAATCATTAAAAGCCTTTATTAAATTTTGTGTCTGTTCTGTTCACCACTTGCCATTTCTTTTAATTCTGAAGGATTATAACTAAGAATGAATGAGTCTTCTCTAATATAGTCAGGACACAACAAATCTGTGAAAGAACTGAATTATCTTTCTCCCTCATAGGCAAATTTTTCCAATTGTTTAACAAAATGTTGTTTTGTATTGCCATGACATCAGTCTTTACGCCTGTGAATAATGAGGCTCAACATTAAGCAACTTGTTTATAAAATACAGTCATGCAGTAACAATTAGAGAGTGTTTTATGCGCTTCCCCACTAGAGTCCATACCCTCTCCTCCCACTTACTGCTCTTCCCACTGCAATGTGAAGTTATTTGTGTCTTCGGAATGAGAAAACGGATCTTGTTGGTGAAAGGGTGAAAAATTTCCTGAGTTCTGCCATATAGAAGTTGGCGTCTGTTGGTCTGTAGAACAGGATCTCTGCTGTGCTGATCCAAGAATTAGTCAGCCCTAGAGTGGAAGATGGCAGCTCACAGTACCTGAAGAAGGAGACTATCACACAAAGCTTCCCACTACAGAGAAATTGCTACATCCGTCATCATCCTTTCAACCCAGTTAATACAGTTGTATTAGCCCTGTGCTCCAGTTCCTCCCCCAGCTCCCAGCCCACCTCCTTTTTAGTGCGAAATGTGTTTGAATCTTCAAAGTAGCTACATTTCAAAATACGTTTTGCTCGGTGCCAAGAATAATCACAGTCGTCTGGGATAAAGCACATCACAAAGCCTGAAATGGATCTGCAATACTTTGGGGGGATGAAGGGTACTGGATAGATCCAGAATCTGACCAGGTTTGAGAAGCATTACAAAGTCTTTCCATTTGGTTAAAATACTTCCACATAACTAGAATAACAGGTCCTAATCATACCTTGTGATACCAGCACAGAGCTAACATGAAGAGGGTTTTCATAACTCTGAAAAGGAGACAAACAAGGTCCTGCCTTTCAAAACAGTGTTCATATGCCTTGTAGGTTGAGTTCCAGCTGCGTTGAAGAAAGTGATTAGAAATACTGGAATGGCTCTTTCTATCACTTAAAAACAAAACCAATACCCCTCAATGTAATTTTCCAACAAGATTCAGAAAAGAAATTGGTAGTCACTCACAAAATGGGTGTGATGGGTATGGGGGAATGGCAACTCAGTAGTAACCAGGGCAACTTAGCCAGGCTGTGAAAAAAAAAATCCACTGTGAGTCAGAGTATTTCCCTATCGCTGGGCTGTAGGGGAAGGTGAGGTCTTGGGGCTTTTCTCTGCAGAAGCTGTCCCACCTTCTCTAATACTTTGCACTAGCAACAACAAATGTAAGCTGTTGAGGAGTGTGGCCACCGAAGAACGTGGAGCACCTTGGTTCTGAAATGTTGTACAAAAATGGCACAGCTCCAACAGGAGAGGTGCCGTGTAACTCGGTGAGTAGGTGCTCCTCTCAGGTGTGGGGGACAGGTTCAGGTTTCTCCTGAATCATCCTTTCTTGATGAATGTCTTATAACAGAATGTATTAGTCTAAGCCAGTTACTTCATTCCTTCACAAATAGTGCTGCTCCTGGTGTTCCCTTGGATAGGCTGGGTTCAGATTCACTGGAAATGAAATTGTATTTTTCTTTTTTTGGAACTACCAGTGAATTGAAAAATCATTTATTCCCACAGCACTAATAGTAGGCGACTGTTCATGGTGACAGAAGGAGAAAGAGTTATCTAAAGGTCAAAAAGATGAGTTTGGGGAGTAAATACGTTGTTATAGCAAGTGTGACCTAGTATGATACATTTAGAGTAATTTTAGAAAAGTCTTTCTTATTCTATACTCAGTCCAAGAAATATATTTCAAGTGAGATTTAATGAACAACTTGCAGCTGGTACAGGCATCTTAAATGACACCATCTTAAAAATCATATCCAGGGGCGGGCCAAGGTTTCCAGGTGAACAAGCCCATAATGAAAAGTAGCAAATACTCTCAACTCTTCAAAGGTTGCCAAGTATATTGTGGTCTTCAATTGTAAATAACCCACCATAAGTACTCAGACAGCTGGCAGATTGTACCGTCATTAACCAGTGATCTCCAAACTGGTTTGCAAGAGGAAAAGCTGCAGGAGCAGAGTTCCCAGTGATGATATTGGCAGGTGTGGTGTATTCAATTAGAAGTTTGATGATAAGTGTCCCTTGTCATCTGTGGTGGAGGAAATATAGTGGTATAGTCTGTTATTCCAAAATGTTTAGATGTCACTGCCAAAAAAGACCTCCAACTTGAGGAGCAGGTTTTGAAAGTGAATGAGAAGATGCTTGTTGCTTTATAAAAACCCAGCTTGGTCACCAGAGGTAGGGACTGCGCAAGTATGCTGACCATTGCTGTTTTTTCACTTCTATTTTAGCTGGATGCTGAGAAGGCAAAATTAAAACTGGAAAGATGGGCTTCCCGAGATGCTGGCAGTGGGGGTGGCAGAAGTGAAGAGATGGAGTCGAGCGGGGACTGTGATGATGAGGATGGCTGTCAAGGATCCGGTGACAGGATTCACACAGCAGGTAAATACAGTTTCTATAGGCACATACAATGCTTAGAAATTTGTAGATGTCACAATTAGGTGGACAGAGCTAAGACTGGCTCTGCTTGAATTACTGCCAAAGTCTTACTAAATGCAAAGGGTTCGAATCTTAATCTGTGAAAAGCTGCAGTAAAAATAGAATGATACAGATAGTAACACAATATAATTTAACACTTGGTGTGCAGAAAAAAGACTTAAATTTAGAGTGAATAATACCTGCAATGACATCCAGATCACAGAAACACTGGAAGAGCCTTCCTAAATGATACGGGCTCTTCAAATAAATAGAAAATTAATGTCCTTATAGACTGTGCTAAGTGTTAACATAAGTATTTATTGGTTGCTTGATGACACTGAGGATGGTCCGAATAGAGTTGGCTTCCTAAAGTATATGTTCTTGAAAAAACACATGAAGTACTGTTTTTTTTCCAGTGATGAGCTGCTGGTTAAATAAAATTTCTTGATAGTCTCAGATATGCATTCTGCAATATTTATTCATAAAATTACTTGATAATGTCATCAAATGTAGAATCAGCATCAGAATCTAACTTAACTTCCACCAAATACTGGCAATTTAATACGTAGTTAAGTCCTTGCTATAGTAAGTAAATAAGAAGAAAGACGTTTCCTTCTAAATACTTGATATTATTGTTTTATCTTATCTGGAAGTTCTGATTCATTTCAGCTTATCAAAATGTAACTGCTTTAATTACCATAGTGTGTGTAAATATAATTTGGTTTGGATGTGCAAGTATATGAAATACAGGTATAATAGCGTTGAAAATTAATGCTCATTAAGGTGGCTGGAACTCAGGTAAGTTTTAAATTGCTGCTTCATTCAGCTGAAATAAGCAAGTGCCTCTTCCTTGTCCCTTTACCACTAAGTGGAGAGTGGGAAAAAGTATTCCATATTCAAGACTTGCAAACGAGCTGTGATTAGTCTGTAGTCAAGACTTCAGTTGTTCCTATTATGAATATTTGTTCAGGAAAACAGATTAAACATGTATTTTGAAATGTGTGCAAAATGTTAGGTTTAGTTTGCAGTACCAGGTTATAAATAACTGAAATTTAATTTGCGTTGACGAGCTGCGTGATCAAGATACAAGAGGTATTATAACACAGGGACGGTATTTTTAAAAATTATTAAATGATTGCAACTAACAGATCAAGTAAAGATTTTCACCATCTACTCACCAATGTTTTTGAACAGAAGAACCTTGATACAATGTTATTTTAAAACTATTTGCTTAACTTTTAAAAATTGGTTATTGTGTTATATGTATAAGCCATGAAAAGACTGCTAGATCTGTGGGCCTTGGGGATTTGTGAGGGTAAATATTGTAATGTGCTTTCCTCTCCATGTGGAATAACACAAACGAAAGCCAGGTGCTAACTACTCTTCAGTGAACAAGTGAACCATTAACACGCTGTTTGGGGAGGATGTGGATGCATGCTTACGTGGACAATGGCAGATTTCAGGTGTTCAAAAATAAAAACTTGAATGCTTTCAAGACTTGACTTAACAGCTAGCTTTAATAACGCAAAACTACTTAAGGTCTCTTTTTTCCCTTTTTTGCAATCTATTTAATTAAAATATTTTACGCTGATATCCTGGATTTAAAAGAATTATATTTATATAATTTTCAGAATTTAGTAGGGCTTATATCCAATTTAAAAGCTAATTACAATTTGTTTTTGAAAATGCTCTTGATTCATAACAGTAAGAATAAGTATTTCATTGTGTGACGATAGTAACGCTGTTTTATAGTTAGCTTTAAAATATTGTACTGTATAGAAGCCACTAGCAGTAAATCTGTTTTGCGTATCTGGATACAATTAAGAGATAAAATGGAATAATCTCATTATAGAGCTTCTTTGCTTTAATAGAATGTTCAAGAAATAAACAAACATCAGATTAGCTGAATTTCCTCTTGCTGCATGTCTGTAAGATGGTGTTTCTAATTGTACAGCCTGTGAATTTGTTCTATCTCCTTAAACTTAAAACCTGTCAAGTACATCTGACCATTGTTTTGTAGCAGTGGAACATGACAGCATTGACTGTTCCTTGCTTCCTTGAAGTACACAGTGAATTGAGACATGAATTGAAGCTAAAGCTAAATCCCAAATAAAACCCTGATTTGAAGCTTTGTAAAGTCAGTGGGAGTATTCTTACTGACTACGGCAGGTTTGGATGAGACATAAATGACAGCTATAAAATGCCACCGATCTCATCAGTGTACGTTGTAGTAGTGCAGTCATACGGTGGAACAAAAGGAATGAAAAGGCAATAAAAGCCTTTCAAAACATAGACCTTTTGGCAGAGCAGTCATGCTTTTAATAACAGGTCCATGGAAAAGAGAAAGGAGAGGAAAGGGTTTCAATGTCAACCTCTAAAATGCTGAATTTGGAATGTAGTAAAAATGTACTACGTCTGTCATTCATTTGAAACCTATATGAAAATGATATTTACAATTTATGTGTTGGGAGACCTGCTTTGAGTGTTGCAAAAGACTCAGATTGCTTTTAAAGTTTCTGAAAACCGCCTGAACCCTCATTCCTTTCCACCTCCCAGAAGAAAAAAAAAAATTACCTTTTCGTTAATAATAAATTGCTAGGAGTTTTGTCAGTGTCTAACTTACCATCTTCAAAACACTTCTGTTGTAAAGAGACCCCCCCAGACAGGGTATGTTGCCATCTCCCCAGTTTGCTTTTCCAAATTGCTAACAGAGGGCCTGGCTCCTAATGTTTTAGCTTTCAGTGTGTACCCAGCAGGTAAACACAGAAGTGGTTCTGTGCTTGTGTACTCCAGGCAGGTCCGTTGTACATATCCTTTTCCCCAATATTTTTTTTCGATTGCTGTCAGTGTATTTCAGCTTACCTTGCAGTGGACAGTAGAATCCTGTCCTTTTGTTTGTCACCTGCTAGCCTTTGAGAATAATTTCTGCATATCATTTTATTAGTCTTCAACTAAGATACGTGGCTATCTATTATTTAGTGCTGGGGTTTTGTTTACTTTCATTACAAATAAGTCTTTGCTAGCCGCATTCATTGTTATCTAAAAAGATCACCGCTTACTCTTTTAATCACAACAGGCGTAGTTGTCTGTCCTCTATCATACGTGTTTATCCAAATGATTTCATATGAATAAGATAAACAATTTCTCAGGAAACCAGCATTCTCTTAGGAAATTATGTCTGGTAGAAGATACTTTAAAATGTCATATTCTCACAGTCCTTACCAATTACCACAAGTATCTCTTCTTGGGGAAAGCTGTGGAAACAGCACTGTTTCTCAAGCAGACCCATGTGTTACGTGTTGGCAAGTACCAACTTTTTAATGACAACATCTGTTAATCATCTTTGAACAAAGCTTGGTTAGGAGAGATTTAAGAAGAGGAAAGCAAGCCATATAAATCTTGAGCATGGAGGGGGAAGTTGCTCTGCGATTTGCACTGCTTCAGTCCTGCAGGTTTCTAAGCAGAAGTGCAAAGCAACGTCTCGGCCTGAACCTCGCTTAGCGTGGCGTGGTCACGTAAGACTGCGCTTACGTGAACTTTGATCTCAAAATGAGTCCGCTGATGTAAGTGCTTATTCTTAAACCCTTACTGGACCGTGAAGGGTGGTGGTGTGGAGAAGAGCAGGGATTGCCCAGCGCCTTGCAGGATCAAGCCACAGGAGTATTTACTAGGAGAGGGATTAGGATCCTGCCGTTCGTGAAAAGAGAATGGCAGCAGATTCACATTGTGTACTGCCTCTTCGCTGTTCAGAGAAAAGGAAAAAAGTTTCAGTCTGTTCAGTGAAAAGTGAGAAGGCGGTTAGTGCAGGGGATTTCCCATTCCCAGCTGCGCTGCACAGCTGTATGTTGTGATGAGCCCCCACCCAAGCAGTGACAACCAACATTAGATCATTGTTCAGGGAGATCATCAGGTGATCAGGCATTAAACAAAGTTTAGAGAAAACGCTTAGACCACAGGCAGGGACCTGAGTCTAGTGCAAGCCTGAAGTGACCTATACAGAGCCCTAGGCTTTGACCTATACAGAGCCCTAGGCTTTGACCTATACAGAGCCCTAGGCTTGTGCTGGCAACCACCTCTTGGCATGGGTCCACACGCACAACTGTCTGCGGATGGGAAGGACACAGGTATTCCTCGGCTTGCTGACGAGCATGTGTCACTGTGCTTGATGGGAAGCTGTATGTTTTGTGTAGCCAGTGTAAGACAGAGATTAATCCAGGCTTCTTTCTGGAGGAGCCTGATACAACGTCCTGCGAAGTCATAGGGAGTGTAGCTAGTGCTGGACTACAGCTGTCTTCTTGCTGGCAAGGCAGACAAACAGCACGGGTTAAGGAAAACAGTATTTTAGCCTACCCTTGGGCCTTCCTCCGCTGAACAGAATAGACAAAGCCAAAATGCCTGGTGTACGTGAACTGCAGTCTTTGCACCAGATTCGCCCCTCTCTGGGTATAATCTATGTATGGGTCAAAAAACTCAGCCCTCAGATGGGGCATATATTAAGTCCATTCCTTCTGACATGCTTTGAAGCTTTAGAGCATTGGAAGACAGAGACATGGGGTTTACCTTTCCCCGGGCTGGCTGCCTCACACAGCGATGGGCTTCTGCTGTGTCCCCGTCCCAAAAGCAGTGGGTTTCCACTTGTTGGGGTTTTTTTTATTTATTCCATAAATACCAAATGCCTGACCAGTGCTGATCACCAGGCACAGCAGTTTTTAAACAATACTTTTAAATCGTATCTGTCGGTGCGGGCGTTCAATAAACAAACATATCCTGTGACATCCCAGCCAGACGTGGAACGTGACTATGTGTCAACTGTGCTTTATTATTGCGATTTTTGCCAAATGCTTATCTAATCCCAGTAACAGTTTTCTTCTGTACTTTTTCCTAATTCTTTCATGAAGCTCTCTCCCTTTAATAAGAACTTTCTGATTTCAGACATCTCTTTTAGTCGAATATCTTGCTTATTGTCACATTTCAGTGTCCGAGTGGGTACCTATAAAAAATTTACTTTGTTAACACATTCAGATGGCATGATTCCAACCCCTGGCTTTCTTCTTGGCTATTTAGACACTCTACAGCTTCAGTGCATCTTTCTGCTCTAGACAGAGTACCAGAAGAGATTATCCTGGTTGTAGATTTCTTCTTCAGGGCATGTGAGAAGGTTATTTTTTTTACCCCAGAATGCCTTTATAAGTGCAGACAAGTAAATTGTCTTTTTTCTTAATGTCTTCTGTCTGATCTGTATCTGCTCTCAGCAGCTATGGAAAGTTAATGTATTATTCTCATTGCTCATGAATGTTTTTAGTATCAGTTTTTTCTTTTTGAATATCAAGATTCTTTTATCCTTTATTATGTTATCATTTTCCTGGCTTGTCTGTCTTTTCTAGGCATCAATATTACTGTATGAGCTGTCATTTTAATCATACTTCATTTCCATTCACCATGTTACAGGAAGCACTTATACTTTTATTTATCCAAATATGTAATTGTACAGCTGCTGATTTTGTAATTATTAGTACAAAACATCAATATTCTGAGATCATAATATCTGCTGGCAGTCAGCCACGCTCATCAGCTTCTCATCGCCACACATCTTCACTTTCCTCACAGATGATCCTAGCTTGCAGAAATACTGCATTTTCAGTGTCTTCCATCTTCCTGCCTAGAGAAACCTCTCCATCATGCCTCATACCCATCCCACTGTCTTGCCTAGCCGTTTTTCTACATCCTTTGTTGCTCAAGACATTTTATCTCCAGCTCTGTTTTTAGAGAACCTGTAAATTCCTTTATTGCCCTTAGTGTAAATGCCTCATTCTAGCCACAAAACAGCATAATAACAATTTAAGCCCTTACATAAGGTTGCTTTTTAAGAAAACTCGGTGTTTTCAAAGCTTTATATTTGTCATTTGGGGTGATAAAGAGAGATGAGCCTCTGTCAGCAGGAGCATAAGCAAACCCTGCCAGAGCGCCTTCAGCACGTGTGGGGAGAAGCAAGTGGTAGTTCTACAGCTGCAAATTTCTGGCTTTGGCTTCTGGGAAGAGACATGGGAGCAAAGAAAACCAAGGACACCTAAATGATCAGGGTGAAAGGTACAGATCTTGATTACTGCTAGCTGAACTTTGTAGGATCTGATCCTGAGATGAGTTACTTAGGACTCGTGGTGTTGTCACACTGTTATCTCATAGGCACGCTTCGCTAAGCATTTATCTGGGGGACGGTGACATTTCCTGCAGCCGCTGTTCTGCGCAAATGGGATCAGAAGACAGCTGAGAGGGGGCTTTGGAGAAGCTGATAGGAAGAGAGAGCATTGCAGAGGGAGGAAAGAAAGAAAGCGGTTTCCCCACCTCTCTGTCCTTGATTAAATCTATTTTATAACCTACCGACACAGGGATAAGCTATGAGGTGTCATTTTAGTGTCCTTCATTACACAGTATAATTTAAACTGAAATGCATGTAAAAAGAGTAGTATAATCATTCCTAATCCTTCTTGAACCTCAGCATTTACACGACAGTTTGAGGTGTAAAGGAAAGGGATTTCAGTTCCTTCAGATTTTCACTCCTAGACCTGAGGTGAGAGAGTTCTCAGTACCACCAGCTCTCCTGCTCGGATCCATACAAGACAGGAGTTTTTGCCAAGTTGTGTAAATGACTTTCTGCATGACCAGATAAACACATCCTCTGTAAGAATTTCTTCTAGTGTTAATCAGAACACTACCTAGAGGCAAAACAGACCAAGTGCCAGCTCTGTGACTCTCTGAACAACCTTGGTGCTTTGGTACCTTCAAAGAGGTAAAAAGGTAATTGGGGAAATGTAATTTTACCATTTCACCTGAGAAATGTAAGTTACAGCACATTTTTGATCATTTTAGCACCATTTAGACAAAATTAAAAGGTAAAAGCATTTTAGTTGCTTAGGGTAGAAAGCCTTCCAATGTGCTGTTCCACAAGGGGAAATTAAACATTGGAGAGATCAAGACGAAGACATTTGGGGCTTAAATGTTTGCAGTAGTTCTGTATAAGGGCTCAACAGAGACTGCATTGTAGATCACTGAAAGTTTTTACCAACTTTCTGTTAAAAATATTACCAGTAATATGTGTCCTTTGCACTCATTATAGCAGAACAATTTTTACTAACTTTGTCAGCAATATTTTATCTAGTTACTTTCCACAGGAGCAACTTCATGTGTACATGTATTTCTGAGATGTGTTTTGAAAACAGCCCTAAACTGAAAACTCATTGATCTGATTTTTCCGGTGAATTCCCAATCACCAGCATTTCTCGCATGTTTTAATAAAATAGACTTTTTTTGAACTAAAATATCACAAAACTGAATGGCCCCAAGCAGGAAGAAAATAGACCACAAAGAGCGTGAATGAAAAGAGGCAACTTGGTATGTGATGGCTAAAATTAGGAGAAAGACAAGCTTCCAAGAAAAATTGCCTTACTACACGCAAGAAGCAGAACGTAACTTCTTGCTTCGGGCCAGGAGCAGTCTGCAGGTAGATACTTTGACCCCACACTCGTAATGCCTACTTCTGTGAAAGTCATTTGCAAGTATCAGGCTGGCACCCAGAGTTTAGAGGCCAAGCTAAATGGAGAGTAAAACCAATCCTCCTCAAATAACTCTTATGAGCTGTGTGATTTAGATCCTTCTGACAAGAAATTCACTTAAGAGCTGTAATATCTCGGTCATGCCAAGTAGCGATAGGATAAATGTGAAGGCTAAGGCAATTTGCCCCCAAAACACCATAAAGCCAAAATTAATTAAGAGGAGTTAACAATAAAAGGTCCTTCAAATTACTTCAAAATAGATAACTTGTATAACTTAATGGAAGCTCAGTTTAAAATGCTAATGTCATTATGCTGTAAGTTATCAAAACAGTCCTGCAAGCCCAAGGAAAAGGTTGGCCTGCGTGTTAGTCTTCATGCCACGCAAGGGACCGCTTACCTGGTCGCAGCTAAGTGACAGTGCCGTTAGTGCCCTCTCCGCGTGCTGCGCTGGGCCGCACGGCACCTCCGCGTACCTTTCTCCTCCGCCTGAGCCCTGCCCTGCTCACCTGTGAACGCAGGAGAGCGAGCAACTAAATGCAGTGAATCACTGTGCCTTTTAAAGCCCGCTCTGTTTTGAAGCGTTTGCCATGGAACTTTGTTTTAGGGTTTTATTAATATCCAGAGCTCTAGCTGTGAGAAGCGACGTGTTTGCATGCGGGGTTATCTGGAGAAGAAAACCACATTTCTCCGAGGAAGGAAGATAGTAACAGCAAACATAGGACCTTGTTTATTCCAAAGGTAAATTATTCCAGGTTAATTAAGGTGAGGTTATGAATTACTGCAATCTTAAAGGCTCTAAGAAACCCTCTGTCATCTCTCATTGCATACAAGTGAAAGGCAGATAGCACAGCTGCTTGGCAGTGGAAATAGAACTGAAAGTCACTGACAAATAAAAACCCAGTTTCTGTTTCTCCCTTCTGCCACCTTCCCTTGTTTTATGATTCATGAGGAAAGCCTAAGCGGTCACTGTTCTTTTAAAGGAGAAAAAGAATAGCTTTGGTTTGTTTTCTCTCCCTCCCTCTCTCGAACCAATATTTTCTGGGGGTGTTTTGTCTTTGTTTTTAGGGAGAAAATGCCTTGAGTACACCAGGTATGTATTTTGAGTTTTTCTATTCCTTGATTGTCCATTTTAAGGTATAATAATACTCCTTAAAAGAGTGCTGTTGTGCCTGAAGCCAAGAGATATGCCATCAGAATGTATCAGCTGAGAAATTTAGGATCAAAACAATATCCTGAAAGAAAGCGCAGTTTAGTTTTACAGTAATAGAGAGCACAGTAAAAATGCTCTTTACTCTATACTCGATTTACTACAAGAAGAGCAAAACTTCAGGGTGAAGTATGTCACATATCAACAGGATCATGAATTTATAGGGCTAGATCTGGCTGCTTTGAGATCAAGGTACTTATAATAACTTAAACCAGCTGATGATCTTGCACGTAGTTAAATACCTTCCTTGAGAAGAGTTCAAAGATTAGGTACATTATTCCTCAGCAGATGATTTTGCATCTGATTTATCCCACAGTGTCTCCTGTCTACTGGATGTGAAGAGTGTTTATTGCTGTCCTTCAATCTTGAAAGGACTTAAGTAATATTTCCCTGAAATGTAACACTTTCCAGGATGGACAGGACAGTTGAGGACTTTCAGAGGCATTTTAGGGTGTTGTGCAGATTCAAGGAGTCTATAATGCCATCTGCTAGCCCCAAATCCAGGAACTGGATATAATTTGCAGAAGAGTGAGGTTAGAAACCTTTTTGTTTCTATGCCACATGCTGGAGTGTGGAGCGTGAATCTGTGCAAACAGGGTGAAGTCTCCAAATTATGGATTACAAAGGATCTTCATCATAGTTCTCAGTGATGGAAAAGTCAGGTGGATACAGGATCCTACAGCACCTCTTCTAATACTGTTTCTTGTCTGGTTTCTTCCATTTGCTTCAATTTATTACCCCACAGGTGTAGTTGTATCAGAAGCTTTTATTTTTCTGAATTACATCTCTACTCCTAGTTCAGGTTCCTGAATATCATAATCAGAAAATGTTTTCTGTCTTTGTTTTCCTATCTTTTAGGATTTAGATGGATTTTCTAAATTCTTTAGGCTGTCGTCTTTAATCAGTCTCTCAACCTCCCTGTTGTGCTTATTCTTCTGTGAATGTCTAATAGTTTGTCAAGCCAAATTTGAATTATTTCTGTAATAAAATACCATAAGGAACCAACCAAACTTTGAATATGACTAAATGATATTTCAAAATTAAGAGAATTTAAAAAAAAAAAAAATCTCATGAAGTATCTTACATCACATTAGAGTTTGTTCATCTTCTAAATAAAAGTCAGTTTTGCACTTGCCCTTCTGTCAGGTTTGCAAATTAGTCTTCATTTCAGCAAGATTTAAGTCCATTTCGTATTTTAATGCTTTCTGAAAGGATGCGCGTTCTTGGTCTAGATATGTTTGCACAAGCAAACCTGCCCTTGCACAAGTGACCTACCTGAGTAGCAGCATCCCCCAGAAAAGGGTGAAACCCAGTTGTCTGGTGCTGTTTAGAATAAATAGAATTATCATTTTGGAAAATGTGAAAGCAGTAACTTTATATTCTGGTGAGCAAACATCTAGTTTTGAATAAACAGATAGTATGATTTCTGGCACTGTGCAGATCATAAACTCGTCTGAGGTCCAGGTGATGCTTGAATGTTGACAGTGGCGATCCAGGTAGCATACAAGGGTAGTGACTACTCTTTCAAACCTCATTCAGTTTAGTTCTAAAAATCATTAAACATTCTTAAAATCCCAGTCTTATCACATTTACCATTGAATTGTTGTCACAGTTAATTCAAAAAGATAAGCAGGATGAGATCAGTATGGGCAATGAAAAACCCTTTGAATCGCTAGAAAGTAGGTAGGCTGAAATCAATTGATGAAGGGAGTGAAATTCCACATTGTGCATGCCCAAGGCTTAGCCATTATTTGCACAGAGAACCTCAGAAATTCTCCGCTTTCAAAACTGTTTGCTGTTCATCTCAAATTAAAGAGATTAAAGAGAATTTGCCATTGCAGTATTGAAACTGCCAAGTAATAAATCATCATCTGATATTTATAGCCCCAAATTAAGACTGGTGACTCAGACACACTGCTGACCATTTAGTACTGAAGTCCTAATAATCCAATCTGGAGCAATAGGAAAAGGAATAGCTTTCTGATGTGAAGTCGGACAAGTAATTTCCTATTTAAAATTTGATTAGATAAAATCTTTTGAACATGTGCTTGTAAAGGAACAGCCTGTTTAAATATGTATACTGCTGCAGCACATGCTGTACGCTGCTCCAGCTAAAGCCAGCACGAAGAACCTTTGCACTAACCTGAACGTGCTGGGGGAGGCACAGCGCCCAGGGCTAAACGGTATCAGGAAAAATCTCTTACACAATGGAAACATTAGAGCTGATGGGGGAAATGCAGTTTTCATCCTGTAAAAAACCCACAAACTTGTTTTTGTATTGAGAAGGTATCATTTTCCAAAACAGAAACATTTGGTAACATATGCAGTTGGAAGGACATGAATTTGAGGAGATATTTTTGTAGATTTTTAATATAAAAGGAAAAATACAGATTCAAGCTGGAATATTTTGCCAACTGAAAAAAAAAAAAGCCCACCTTATAGTTTTTAAAGCTGTCTAGTAAGCCTGATATTTTCATCCAGAAAGTTCTTCTTGACTTGAAGGCATTATAGAATTCAGGAGGAGGAATAAAGGCCAGAAAAACCAAGACGGGGGAGTTTGGCCTAATTCTGACTCCGTAATCATCACTGGGAATTTTGCCTTTGACTTAACGAGGTAAGAGTTTGAGCCAACAAAGGGGGGGGTTAGGCTCCGCTGCCCTGCTCGGTGCCGCAGAGGACGGTATCCCACGGTAGTGACACTTACGCCTAAGAGGCTGCCTGCGAAGTTGCTGCTGGGGATGCGCTGCAGTGACCAGCCTGGCCTTTGCCAAAACACAGAAAATTACATTATTTCAGGTTAAAGAACAGTGATGCCGTCTTCCTCTCATATCCTGATTTATATAGTTTACAGAGGTCATGGCAGCATTTCAAAACCAGCTATTGATAATAAAGCATGCTGTCAAAACTGGGATACAGTCCCATTTCAGTTTAAAGTACTGAATCCCATTACAACAGTTTAGTACAATTGTGGCCAAGCTGGAACATTTTATCACTCATCACAAAAAGTACTCACAGAATAGTCCTGGGAATTGAAATATTCACGTTATGTTCACACATTTGAAAAAATTATTTATTTTTGAAAGTGACCAGGTACTCATGTTCTTCACTGCAAGTTAGTTTTTTTCTCTTTTTCTCTTCATGGACCTATTAATTTTTTATTAAAGCCACAGGGACTGTATGTTGGGTTTTTTTAATCTGTGGTGTGAAAAACATGCACGTGTACCAGGTGGTCGGGTAAATACCTGCTGCATTTCACAGAATCATTAAGGTTGGAAAAGACCTTTAAGATCATCAAGTCCAACCATCAACCCAGCACTACCATGCCCACTAAACCATGTCCTGAAGTGCCACATCCACACGTTTTTTGAACACGTCCAGTGATGGTGACTCCAACCACCTCCCTGGGCAGCCTGTTCCAATGCCTGACCACTCACTCGGTGAAGAAATTTTTCATAATCTAAACCTCCCCTGTTGTATCTTGAGGCCATTTCCTCTTGTCCTATCGCTGGTTACTTGGGAGAAGAGACCAACACCCACCTCGCCACAACCCCCTTTCAGGTAGTTGTAGAGAGCGATAAGGTCTCCCCTCAGCCTCCTCTTCTCCAGACTGAACAACCCCAGTTCCCTCAGCCGCTCCCCATAAGACTTGTGCTCCAGCCCCCTCACCAGCTTCGTTGCCCTTCTCTGGACACGCCCCAGCACCTCAATGTCCTTCTTGTAGTGAGGGGCCCAATGCGTGTTCATTCCACTGATGTTAGATGGGGGAATTTTTCCTGGAAGTTTCTTGCCTTACCCCTGAGGGTGGGTTTTCTGCTACATTCCTCCTCCTGGGCAGAAGACCACATTTCCATTCGGTTCTCCTAGCAGAACTTGTTTGTTGGGGTTGAAGGCAGGTATGCTACTGCCTGCCCCGGCTCTCCCCCAGAACCCTCCGCGTGGGATCACCACCGTCCTGTGGGTTTCGTTACAGCCCTCCAAGTTATGAACTGAAGCATGAAACCAGGCAAGGTGCTGCCTGGGTTTTGCTTTTCTAAAGCTGAGGAAAAACCCTGAGCATCAGCAGAGGCTCCTAGTCGTGAGCCTTAGTATCACGTTCAGTTTGTACTTGGAGGCTTTTCTTGCAGTTGCGGAGCAACGCGAATGCGATTCTATCACATCTTTATATGTTTTTCCCATCAGACGAGGATGTGTGGGGCATTGCCCTGTAAGAAAACCAGGCAGCTTTTCAGGAATCTCACCTACTGAAGTCCAGCCGTTGCATGCACAGATTCAGTAGTTGTACATGGAAGAACTCTCTCCCCCTCTCTCTCTCTCAAACGCATATACGCCACCACCCCAAAAAAACCCCAACACTCACGGGTGTATGTCGTTCCCTGTGGCCTCCTGATTCCGTGAGCTTGGGAATGTGGAGTTCTCATAGAGCAAAGTGGTTCCTGCTCAGGTCCTTTAGTTCTTAGAGGGGATTCCTGCGCTGGTGAGCAGCGTATGATACTCCTCTGAAAACAGCATCTGAGTGTGAATCTCTGCCGTTCCCAGTGAATCTGCTGGAGGTGCAGTCCTACCCAGTTGAGCAGCAAAGCGCTGACTGTCTCCAGACTGTTTTAAGGCTTTGACTCACTTGACATAAACTCCACATGGATATCATGAACTGGAAAGAGCTTAATAAAAAACAACCCACCACTTTAATCGTATTCCAAGGTCCTGTGACATCTCAACAGATCCTTGACAGCTTGTCAGTGAATGAAGAAGATGCATGACACTAATGGGGACGCAACAGTGGTTCAGTATCATACCCGAATGCATCACCAGGAAATGCCCAGTGGGAGTCTCCCCATTAATCCAAAGAAGCCTGAGTAATCAGTGTCCATCCGTGAGACTAAAAAACCACAATCCTTTTGATTTAATGCAGAAGCCTAGGTGCTGTCAGCTGAACTTCCTACTTTAAAATCAGTTTGCATACTCTTTGTCAAGCAAATTTGCATAATCTGTGTCACAACAAAAATTGGAAGTGTGTTGTATCAAAGAAGATTCGAAATGAATTTTTTGAACTGCAGATAAATCATAAACTTATTTTTGCAAACTATATGAAAATATATTGCAAACTATAAAGAAGTCTACTCAAAGGAGGAAATACGCAACCACAGAAAATATTTTTATATCTGTGTAAATACACTGAAACCCCATCAATCTGCAGAACACATCAAAAGAAGATTTTGTAAGAAATAAGCAAATCATAAATTCCTACAGTGACAATTTTCTTCCACAGATTATGCAAACATTATGTATGCTTCAAGTAAAGTTGCATTTTATTAAAAATGTAACTCATGATAAAATAGATGTAACATTTGAATAGCAATTTAGAATTTATATTATTCTTACCTTATAAAGTGATATTGAAAAAATGAATTGAGCTAACACAAGTGTATTCAATATGCATGAAATTTCTATTTAGTCTGTAAAATGCAGAGTGGATAGACAGTATCCATTTCCCAGTACTGTAATTACTGTGTCACCATTTGTAAAGCATTTATGTAAAGTACAATAGTTCTAACTAGCCGTGTACAAACTCTCTGCATCTTTCTTGTTAAAAATCAAATCATTGATTTCAAATCCTTTATATTGTGCTGCTATTGACGAGTGCAACGTAATCCATCGCTACTTTTATTTTACATAATCAAACACAATTCCTTCTCTATGCTTTCTTTTTAGACAAACTTATGTCTGTCTAAGATATGACAGCCTTATACACATTCCCTTAATATTGTAATTTTTAAAGAGCAGCAGACTACTATAAAAAAGGAATAATTCTTTGTTCCCTCATGCTACAAATGCGGCTTGAACACTGACATAGGCATGTCTTGTCTTAAGGGTTCTGTCTCCTTTTTTGCAGATATGTGCATTGATTTTGGTGGAGATTACTTTTCTCTGTTTGCTTTATTTCCCTGAAAGAGCCTTAATGTTAAATATTTGCAAAGATCGCTTTTCCATACTGGTCACAGCTGTTTGAAACTGGATAAATTATAAGAAGTTTAGAAGGTAAGTAGTCAAAATAAAAGTTCTTCTCTAGTGAGCATTCAGGTTCTCTACTTTTTCCATTTTATACATGCATCGCACGTCTCTCACGGGTTTCTGAGATTTGGGATGCAGTCATAAATTAATTTCTGAGACAGAAGGCTTTCCCCGGCTAATCTCGTCTTTGGGAGCGGCCCCTCATCTGCAGGAGCAGGCCACGAGCACGTGCCCCGTTCCGAGCGGGCAGGCGCATCTCAGCGCGGGTGTCGCACAGCAGCTCCTGGGGCGGCTCCGCCGGCGAGCGCTTACGGGGCCAGGAGAGAACGGTTCATGCGAGGAGCGAGCCGGGGCGCGTCAGCACGCGTGCCCGTGGCACACGGGTGGGAGCTGCCTCCCCCCGCGCCCTGGTCCCACCTAGTCGCGTTAGCGTGGCGTTGGCGATCCTGAGGTAGTTGATCTTAGCCCTCGGCGAGGCTTAATAGCTTGCGGTCACGGCCGTATCAAGCCCCAGTAACGCGTGCCGGAGTTGGTATGGAGCCTGGCAAGAGTAAGGTCCCAGCTGCCTGCGACAGCGTGTCTCTGTACCAGGGGCTTGCAAAATAAGCAGATGTGTAATCTGTTTTCTCCTGGGGTCTCGTACGGTTCACGGTTATCGTAAACGTTATACATAGACTACATTAACACTGCTGCTTGGAATGTAAGGCTTTTGTTCTTGGAAGGTGTTAAGATATTATGAGCTTAAAGAGATTTGTCCTGAAAAGAATTTAGAGAAAATTGCCCAGCGTTAATGCCTTAAAATGCTCATCACCGAATGCATGACTGCTAAACTCTCAGGCAGTATGTGGTAACGTAATAACTGATGAATCCGTGGGAAGCTCACACCTTTTTCTTGAAAGTACCATATTAATGCTCTTTTTTAAATGCTTCGTTAGGCTAAGGTAGTGCACATGTGTTATTCAATGCTAAGGAAAAGTAGTTGTTACATTTAATTTGATTATTGCCTTATTTTAATTGAATACTTTTTAGGAAAAAATATGCATATGTGATGAAATTAAATAACTACAGATTAATAATATAATGCACCAAGAGCGATATTTTGTTTGCCTTATTTTTAACATACTTATTGGAGTGGAATACTTGAATGCTATAACTGATCAAAAAACAAAAGTATCATTTCAAAATTGACCACTGGATTCGTTTCCAGAAATCCAAATTGTGCATAGAAATTAACAAAGCCTCTACATGAGAACTGGACAGATACTTTTAATATTATTTAGCTGGTAAACCAGCTGTATGTGCAGTAAGCCAGCTACATGGCTGCAGTCATCTTTTTTCCCTGTCCGATCTAATAGCTTCTAAAATAATGCTGGGAGTGAATCTCAGGAAGTGGAGAGATCCATGTGGTTACGGCTTTCTCGAGGGCTCCACTTCTGACTGTTTCTTGAGGGAGAAGGTGATTTGATCTGTTAGCTGGAACCAGATGTGTGAGCATGTATGGATTAATGGCACTGAGAATTGTTATATTTTGAATATCGTCTGAAACTATTGAGACTTTAAGCTTGGGCTGTGTGTATATTTCTGACTAATTAAATTAATTACCTCTGAGCTGACTAATAAGAGTTTCAGATTAGCTCCTTAGAGTAGCTGGAGGTATTAAACACCTGAGGCATTTTTTAGATCCACAGGGTAGTTCTATTCAGTGTGGAACGGTCCCCAAACAGTGGTACAAAGGGTTTGTATTCTTTCCAGCACCAGATAAATGCAGATCCCCTAACCCCATGATCCTTCACCTGTCAACTGGTAAGAATCCTGTCGAGAACTCCCGTAGACATTGTTTCTCCTAATTTCTTGTGGAAATTGGTGAGAAATACTAATAATGAGAAAAAAACCTGCTAAGTTCTGCTCTTTTTCAAACCCAAATCTTCCCTTTACTACAGTCAGTCAAAAAATTCCAGACTATTAACATGCCGAGATGTTAATGTAGCTCCACAGGATCTGTCATCTTGGTTAACATCAGCTAAGTACCTGCCTTTAGTATTGTCATCTTTTGAATACGTATTAAAAAATCACACAAGTTTTCAGTACAGTAGTACATCAGCAAAAAAATTAATTGCTGTATATAATGAAGAACATACATTGGTATTATATGCTCTATTAAAGTAAAATTATCTCCGACTTTAAATAATATTTATTTTTAAATTTAAAACAGGTCATCTTTGAAGATGAACAGACATGGCCCCTTGCCAAAAGAACAATCAGATTTTCTGCTGCAGAATATATAGAATATCATAACAAACTTAATTACCTGTACCACTGCTAAAGGCCCTTCATATCTTAGCACTCTTGAGGTTTAGCAGATTGTATCACATCTTCCTGATTAACAATTCTGACTGAGAAATGAAACATTCAGACTTACTGAAATTAAAAAAACACATTATTCCATTCTAAAAGAAGACAATGTGTGAATAGCCTCAGTTTAAAACAGTGTAATGGCTTACAATAAATGTTGAGTGTATTTTCTCAAACTATATGAATTGTTTGTGCCATGTGAATAAATATCTGCACAGTTTTAATTTTCTCAGATCTTTCATCTCTTCAACCTTTATTTAGAGGTCAGTATCTCAGCCTGAGATGATGATGATTATTATTATTATTTCTTGTTACTCTTTTCTCACAGGAAACTTAGTACAACGATCCCTTTTCACAATTTCTAGATACCAAGAATCCATGCAGTATTCAAAATCTCTTATTTTTTTCTGAAATTCTTCAGCACTTTTGTCATACAAGTATGTTTTAAGATCTCAGAAATCTCAAATCTAATTTTTCTCTGAGGGACGTGAGAGGAAAGCCCAGGTACTGGAGCAGGTTTCCTTGGTAGGAAGACGCTCCTGGTCGGAGCTGAGGGAAGGAGACGGGACAGTGTTTGTTGCAGAGCGCGTGAGCGTGGCAAGAGTAGTTCAATGTTTCAGAGGGAAAGGCTCTTTTTCTGGCTGTGAAATGTAAACCCACCATTTTGCTCTCTGTTCTTTATTAACATTCCTTTCATATTGCTTATGAGTATAAAAGTTAAACACTAATTTTCTGGCACTCTCTCAGAAGCTGTCAGTGCCTTATGATTCAGATATTGGCATTTTTTATAGGCAGAAAAGAATGTATTCAACGTGGGCTCGGGGTGGGAATAAAATCACCCAGTATCCCTTCACCGCTCACACAGCTACGGTGGCTCACACAGCCCTGTGTCCCCTGAAAGCTCTGCTCCTGATTTTGTCAGCCCCCTTCGGCGTCCTTCTCTGAGCCCCTGGTCCCCCTGCGCCGCAGCTCCGCGGAGAGCATGCGTTGCCCCTTCTCCGGCTGCGCCCAGGCTCGTGCGCCGTGGCTGGCCTGACGCTCGCTTTCCTGGAAGTGCTGCAACCTGATCACACGTAGCACCACATTTGATCACGGTAACTCTATTTGAGCCTAATTCTCTACTAATTCTTTGCAAGCCTTCAGTGCCAATCAGAAATATCTTTCCAACATCCTCCAGACACCATCTTCTTTCTCGGTTTGAGAGATTCCAGTTTCTACAACCTGGCAGTATGTAACAGCAACAAAGGAAATCCCGCACCCCCCGCCTTCAGTGCCAGCTCCTCTGGACTTAGGCTTGCTAGCAGTACTCGGGGCCATTTTCTTTATACGATAGTAATTTAAGATGAGAAGAGAAATAGCATCTCATGAGCATTGAGAGAACACACGGTGCTAATCTTACCGTTGTGCAGAGCGTGTGCCCAGCGCGTGGCTCGCAGAGAGAGCAAGGTCTGTGCTTAGGCATTCACCTTCCAAAGACTTTAAACCAGGGGAAAGCTAAAGCAAATAGTTAGGTCTCCCACCTTTACAGCTGGGGCTATTTGTATACTTAATTTTAACTGCTTTGTTGGATCTAGAGCAGATAAGAACAAGCTTTGTTCCTTCTGAGCTTTCTTTTGCATCATACCAGATTTTCGCAGTGTTGCCGTCTGTTGCAGTGGGAGCATCACAGGTAAGTTTCCCCGGGGGCTGCCTGTGTCGCTCCCGGCCTCGGGGGAGCTCCTGTATGCGAGGGGCTGATTCTCCTGCCACTTACTCTGACCTGAAGTGGGAGAGGTGATGGACAGGGACTTCTTTTTTGTTCTAAGGAAGCCGTCAGTCAGGCACGGTAACTCTAAGGCAAGTCCCATATTCAGTCCGCTACCCAGTGAGATGTGATATCTGGTGATGTCACATCAGAAATCAGATTCTCCTTCCAAATCACCTGCTTTTCTAACCAAATGGCATTCTGAGGCATGCGTTTTACGGCTTCTCATTAATCTGCAGCTCTGGCCCTCGCTCTGGCTGTGGCAGGCCTTTCGTTGTGTGCGCGTGTGCTCGCACACACGTGCACGCACACCCCCCGCCAACCATTCTGCGTGTTTGCATTCATCTGGGATCCCATTTAATCTCCTCCTTTCACCCATCTTCAGCGTGTGCTTGTCAGCTGAACTAATGTCTGCTTTCCCAGCTGCCTGTTACAGGCTTGGATTACTCTAACTTTAAAAAGTAACACTGGTTTAATTAACAGGAGTTTCCAAACTGTCACTGGAGTGCCAGATGCAGTAACTGGAATCATCCTGCTCCTCGTTTCTTTTCTTCTCTCCCCTCTAAACCATCCAACACCAACCGAGAAGAAAATTAGCAATAATAAGCCTATGAAAGAAAAAAAAGAGGCAAAGCAAAAAGCAGTGTCGACAGGTACGTCAGCCCCATCGAATAAGCTGCAGTATATCGACCCATCTTAAAAAAACTGAACCCAGAATTCCTCCCCGCTTCATTTGCCATCATATTCATAAGTGTCAAGTGTCCTATTTATTGCTCTGTCATATTTGAAGTTGTATTTTTAATATTGAAAAAACTACCATAAAACCTATTGCAATACTTAAATGTTGCTATGAAAGTGAAAAATTGTTTTTTCCATAAAAGTAGATTCTCTAGTGGAGTTATGGCCCTAGTGAAAATGTCCTCCATTTCAGCGTGCTTTAAGGTGTGCTTCATGGATAGTGTGGTAATGCTATACCTAGACGTATTGTCTGGACGCAATCCTCTGGGTGTGCAGAAATTAGATAAGGAATAATTCTTTTGCATAATAGTATCCCTTATGTAGTCTTCCATGCAATACAATAAAATTAATTTAGCTTCTCTCCACAGAGCTTATCTTCTGCCCCAGCATTAATGTGTATTTCTGCATTTTACCTGGGCAACAAATATTTTCTTATTTCATTGTGTTAGAAAATCCAGCACCGGTAATTTACAGAGCAACTTTGATTCCAGAGTCAGCCCATAACTCCACATATATTTTCGCAACATGCGGCTCCCGAGTTAAGTTGCACAGAAAAAAATATGCCCCAAAGCAACCTAATCTGCACATAGGGTGACGTGGGGGTGGTTGTACTGCCTGTGTTAGGGTACATCTCGGAGCACTGCTCAGAAGCTAGGATCCCCGTCCTTATGAGAGCTTCTGTACGTAACTGAGGTTATTTACAGTGTTGCTGACCTGTAATTCAAATTCCCTATTACTCATGAGACTGTAAATTCTTTCTGTCTGTATCTTTCTAAACACAAATTACCATTTAACCTTTTCTTTGGGGCATTCATGACTGCGGTTAAGACCTGAATGAAAAGAGAAGAATATCTGCTGCTTGCTTCAACCTGAAAAACTCATTGTCCAGTGCTGGAAATTTGATTCACTTTTCCCCTATTTGCAGAAAACATCTTTAGACCTTTTCTGGTGTGGTTTGTACTAGAGAAACATTTAGCAATATGGTCTGCCTCCAGTGATCTGGCCTTCTTCAAAACTTTTTAAAAGACATCAGTCTTACGGTTTTCTACACTTATGCCACTATAGATACTTTCTGCTCTCAGCCTGAGTTTGCTATAGACTTTGATATAATCACAGTTAGACCTGAAGTTTTGTACTGGTTTGGTTTTCTGTCAGGGATATTACCATGGATTACTATCTGTGGTGAATCACTGTCTTCTAATGCTTCTCACAGGCAGAACATGTGGCACTGGGTCATTCCTGTATAGATTTCCTACTAAGACATTTCAGCCCCTGTTTCCAGTTACATATATTCACTGGCATAATCACAAAGCTGAGAGGCTGTATAGCAGTATACTGAAGAGTATAGTAGCTCCTCTTCTACTTTACTGTTGTCTTTTTATATATACAACTGCAGAACATTTTTGCCATGGGCTTTCATATTTTTCGGCGAGTCTCGGGTTGACTTTTGGTATCTCGCACTCTACCCTTACGCTCCTTGGTTGCTAGGATCTACTTAATCATCCCCTTTTCCATTCTTTGCAAATGCTGCACTTATTTCTGATTTCAGCTGGGGTGATCTTTTATCCCTTGGTGCTACCAGAGGCTCCTGGGTCATCCCGAGCTGCCTATGAGCCCAAGCAGAGCCATGATCACCTCACATGAATCCTGTGCTGATAAACCAACACCGTGAGGCCCTCGCATCTTACACTTTTGGGTGCTTAAAACACAACCTGATTTTTGCTTTTTTAGCTTCTCTCGCTGAGGGAGCTGCTGCTTAGGCCTGGGTGGCACCAGCAGCCCTTAACTGCCTCGAGCAGCCTCACCTGGGACCCCGCTCGCACGCCCTCCAGCTGCAGGCCCAGGAGCCCCATTTAAGCCTCAGCCTGGGCCTTCAGTAGTGCTTTGAGCTGTGCTGTAGCTGGGCTTGCTGCTGGGGCTGCTGCTGAATTGTATGGCTTGCCTGGTTTCACCTTGTAGCCCTTGTTTCCTTGCCTTTGCCTGGTAACCACCAGCTCATCGATGGGACGTGCTGCCGCCATCACCCTGCTCTGCTCTCCTGGCTCCGGTGCTGTGGGACCACGCCATGGGGGTGAGTTCGCTGCCTGGCTGCCGAGGGTCTGGGGGAACCTTAAGAAATTTGCACTTACTCCACAAAACAATCCCGCTTCTCGTGTGCGTGCAATGATTGGGAAATACAGTGTGATACTTAGAGCTTTGTGGAGGAGAGAACCTTGAGGTCTTTTTCATAGAAACAGGCAAAACAGTAGGGAATGGGCAACCTGGGGCAGGAGTCTGTTTTGTTTGTGCAGAGCACTTCATTTTGGTAACTCCTAAATGTGCTGTTACAGCTTTGACTCCACTGATGTTTTATAACCACAGTTATCCTGAGCTTTGAGATGAAATGTCATTTTGAACAGAAATTGTTCTTTGGGGTTTTTTAAGGCAAAAAAATCCCTTATCAAAGTGCTTGTGACCAGCACTGCCATGTAATCAATTGTGTTTCATTTTGCTTTTCAATTGGCTTTGACTGAGCCCTAGCTATTCTGCTTTCAATCTTTGGGAGCACTATATGCCTGTGGCACATTTTTTCCTCACGGCGGATTTCAGTGCAGGTGTGCCTTGATCATGCAGGGCTTCCCATCAATCTACCGGTTCTCCTGGTAGAAGCTAAAGATGAGCTGAGTGCTGCAGTGGGCCATATATATGTAGCATAGCTGACAGTAAACAATGACAGTCTCTCTTCTTGGCACCACAAAACAGCAAATATTGTCAATCTTTGCTCTATTATATCTGAAAGGTTCTTTGATTCATGTGTGTTCCAGCTACTCAGTGCAAAACACTTGGCCCGCTGCTGCTTAGGTGTGTGTCACAGCCGTTCCCTGAAGGAGCGTTTTGGCAGCCCAGCTCTCGCAGTATCTAGTGAGTGGGTGACTGTGGCCCCATGGCTGTGGGTAGGCAGTGTAGATGTGCTACAAAAGGCCTTGGTGAGCCAGGAGAGAACTGTGTAGCTCTAAGTAATATCACAGATGGTAGGATGTTATTGGGGAGTTTTAAAGGTGAGAGCAAGCTGGTGGGTGTTTCACTTTCCTAGTAAATTTGCACTTGTGTACTGGACGGCCAGTTTTCAATATCCTCTCCTGGTACTTGTGGTATTTCCTTCCAAACACACACACAATTTTGTATTACTTGGGTAGTCTTTTCTAGCCCACCTACTTGCATGGTATCCATGACGGCTGTATTGGAGCTCCTTAGTCTTTCATCTGTTTTTGCTCCTTATGCCCCCAAGACTTGTTTTCTTAATTTTACAGCTGGAGAACTGGAATAGGCAGTCAATGGGAAACAGGCCAGCCATTCTGCATGAGTTACGTTTTGCACTGGTTTTAAGTGAGACTCTTTAAAACATAATTAAAAGCTTTATTGTTCCTTGATTAATCTGTTGCTCTGTTTATAGTATAATGCGACATTATACATATTGTTCCTTAGCCATTTTACAAATGTTTCTATGCTGTGTTTATTTTGGCAACTGCTGCCAGATGTTAACTATATGAACTCTTTCCAGCTTTTTAAAAGCTGCATTGCCGTTCTATCTAGAAGATGCATCCATACCAGGGTCCCATGATGTGAGGAACTGCATCGTCACCTGGGAGACCTGGCCTGATGATGGGCAGTGACGGGGAGCAGAAAGGGGGTCAGAGCACAGCGTTTAGATTTGCCCTGCCACCTCCCAGCATCAGGATTGGCAATGCAGCCTGGGTCTCCTGATCCCTGGTTGTCGCTTCACTGTGCTGCTGGTCACTGGAGATCTCTTATCAAGGGAAGAGCTGCACGGGAGGGAAGGTGATAAAGGGAGCAGAAGGACCAGCTGTACCCCCTTCAGGGTCTAGCCATGGTGAGGGCTGAAGCAAACCTGGGAAGGCGAACCAGGGATTTAAGCATGTGTGTCAGTCCCGTGGAGCTCCAGGTGGAGAGGAGCCTTTGTGGAAATCAGCATGGGGTGTGACCTAGCCTGCCGTGCCCACCTTTGCACGGTGTTCAGAGCTAAATGCTTTAGCAATCCAAGGGAGCAGCTGGGCAGCGTAGTGTTTTCAGTGTTGTGTGAATACATACACATCAGTTTGAATTCCACAAAATAAACTTACATGGAAACGTATGGTTTAGGCCAAGTTTTTCAGTGATGTACTTTGGCGGGGCTTGCACAGCCAGATACAAATCTGGTCCAGACCTTGTAGTATATATTAGACATATGACTACATGCTTCTGAAGCTGGTGGGGGGCGGGGAAATGGTTTATGTGGCTTACATGATCTTGTTTGGTGCTTTGTGTGCCAGCTTCACGTCAGGACTTTGAGCCTCGTTTGTACTGTGTGAGGAATAGTTTCCCTCTGGAAAAGGGAAGGGAAGGGAAAAACAAACAAGCAGTAACTGAACTTCTTCTGATAGATTTTTATTTTCTTTTTCTGTAGACCTTTTACTCTGAGCCTCAAGACAGAGAATCTATCATAACTGTTTTCTGTTCAGATCTGGACATAGGAAAACCGTCTGGAAAGTTTGAAATATGGGACTGCTGCAAGTATTGATACCCTTCATGGGCTCTGACACCTTTTAAATGACCTGTCTAGAGCAGATAGGAAATTTGAGGCTGCCAGGCAAAACGGATGGAACAAAAGCAACAGTGTCCCTTCCAGGCACCTGCACTTCCATGGAGTGGCTATCACTCTTGGGGCTTCAAGGCATAAACTGGCCATGAAGAACTGTTAGCTTGTACCACCCATCCTGTGTCTCTCTGACACTAAATTAAACACTTCATTCTTTGTGGTGTTTCTCCATTCCTACTGCTTCTGGTAACCGTCAGAACCTGGAGTAAATGAAGTCATCTGCTGCAGTGTGTTCATTTGGGATAGGCTTTTCCACTGTACGTAACATTAGAAAATATAATTTGATTGTTGCCAATTAACAGATGAGCCATGCCTCTGGTAGTTACAGGGATTAGCAGTCTTTATTCTGCATCATTTGCAATCTTTATATTACTGACAGGCTGCAACATGGAGGACCAGATAGCCCATTTGTGTGCTGCGAAGCACTGTCAAGTTAAGAGGTCATTGTGCTGTTGAAATCAGGTATGTAAAATAAATCATCTAAGGTTTTGCAGGCCATAATTCAGTGAGCAAATGCCACTTTATTACAGCAAGAAACTGATTAACAGACATTCTGCAACGTGCCCAAAGGGACTGGAAACCATCTCAACAGCAAATTTAGATTCCACAGCCAAATGGGCAGACCACAGTAGCTCAAGGTTAAGGATGTGGCCCCTGTAGGCAATTGCAAATGCTGAAGTCCACCATGATGCCCCATGCTTGGAAGTCTTCCTCCACAGGGCTGTGTAAAGGCAGATCTCCTCCGTTTTCCATTCCCAATAGCAGAGCGTCTCAAATCTGTGTTTTATCTTCTCTTTTCAGTTTTTCACTTTGCCCATGTGTAAGTCCTGCTCACTGAAGGTGTGCAGGAAGGCCCAGCTCCAACCATTAACTCTGTGTGGAAGTGAGGGCAGGAGGCAGAGCCAGGGCGCTGCATGGCTCACTAGGAATCACTGCAATTGGATTTTGTCCTGTCCTTGGTAAAGTGAGGCTTCTGGCACATGCAATTCCTGACGCTCCAGATGCTCTGAAGAGCACCTCCAGGTGCTCGTTCGTTTAGGCTCATCTTTGTCCTCTTTGAGCTTTATATTGCTAACTTATTTTGATTTTTGTCTAAGTCAAACTAATGTTAATAAACACCAGTTTGTTCCTTCCGTGCAGTGGTTTAAAAAACAAAAACCACAGCACAAAATCAACCTAAAATAATCTTATCTTTGCCTTGACGTATTTGGAAGCAATGTTACATTATTTAAGGATCCTTTAAAGAACAGACTAAACAAATGACCATTTCCTTTATATACACCCTTCAACTATATTATACATAGCCTATCTTTTTTTTCTACCAGTCACTGTTTGTGTTGTTGTTGAGTTTTTTGTTGTGTTTTTTTTAAGATTTCCTCTTAAGCATGTTTAAACAGGTCGTGGTCTAAGTTTTGGCATTGACATGAGCCCCACATATGACGTTGCATGTACTTACACAGCTTTTGGAACTGTGACAGGGGCTGAGCTCTGCTCTGGTCAGACACCCAAGGCAACACCTTCCCTCGGGCTGCAAGGGGGAAAACTCTGCACCTGCATTTGTTGGGATGAAAGTGCATATCCCAAAATACTAGAGGCATTCTCGTCAGATAATTCATGATAGCTGAGTCTGTCAGTGAATGAGCTGCCCTGTGCTGCCTTCCCGTCCTCTCTGGCCACACTAGATTAGCCCACGGCATGGGACCGACGTTGGTGCAGGTATTTTCTCCAGCGCAGAATTGTTTGTGTACAGACATCTGTAAAGTAATGACTTTGGAGAGGGGTGAGGGAGGAAGCTGTGGTGATTTGTAACCCCTGCATGGCAAGGATTTGTGTGTTTCTCCTTCTTTGACTTGTTAGCTATTTTTCTCGCAGAGCTCATGAGATCAGCATAGAAAAAAGTATGCCCAGCCATTTTTTTCATGTGCTACTACTTTGCATATGCTGCACGTTTTCTTCAAAATTAAGTGCATTCCTCTGCAATATTTCTGTTCCTTAATTAGGTTTACTGATTGCTAATGTGAAGAAATGTGTTCTTTGGTTTTGAGGATAGTTTATGAAAACAGCCTGTGCAATCTATCTTTTAGCATGGAGGCTGGTTCATGGCATTTCTTTCGGGACCCAGCTTGTCTAAAGTAACAGGGCTAACCCTGTAATATATATTATTTTTTCCAGATATTGGATAACTTCTGGAATCTGAAGGAAGGTTTTTATTTTTTATTATGATAATTAATTGACATCAGAGCGATATGGAGATGATGCAACAGTGTTGTATATGCCTGTCTTTGTTGTTGTTTTTCACTCAGACTCTGAAGCCAGTTCCAAAAGATACACCCATTTTGATGTCGGTAAAAGCTCACTCTAGAGACTGGGTTTAAGAAGTAATTATTTTCTCAGATACAAATACACATTACTGTTTGGGGAAGATACTGTATCAACAAAGCTAGACTTTTCTCTTAAGGCTAGCATTGAACGCAAGGTCTTGTAACAACAGAGGTAGTAGTTGGTATTTGGGGAAAGGTTTTAATTCCTGTTTTCAAAGTCTTTTGAAGATACTTGTACTTGTTACTATTTTGGGACTTCATCAGTTTATTTTAAGCATCTGTGGATAAGTTATGAGTTCTTTTGCGTCCTCCTAAAGTACATTTATCCTCTTGCTTGGCTTATGGTGCAGGCTTCTTTCTGGGGGTTGTGTCAACTCGGGAATGTAAGTGACTGTGATGGATGCTGTGGCCAAGGCTTGAACGTGCAACTAATCAGGACCTGTTTCCTTATCACTGACTCTGGCAGCAAATGAGGCTGCTTTTGCCTTGCCTCTGCAAGCTCTCGTTGGCAGTCACAGTCGCTGAGAGCAAGCAGAGATTGCTGATGTGTTCCAGGCTCAGTCTGCAGGCTATGTTTCTAGCCAGAGATTAGACAGGCAGCTCAGCTGATTCAGAAGAAATGCATTTACCGTCAGAAAGCCTGAAGGGAAAAAGCCTGAGCTCAAAGCACAAATCAAAGAGTAGTAGCCAACACTGTTGGTCTTGTTCACTTGAATTCCTAAATGCAAAATCTCCAGGGCACCCCTTTAGGATGGCATGGTTAGTACCAGCCTTGTTCGAAGCTGTGATATTTCTCATTACAATTAGGATGCAGTGATATCGCAAATAGCAGCGTAACTGAAATGCCGTGGTGAGGTGCCTGGCCCTCAGACCCCACACCGACAGGCCAGGGGAGCTGGCCGCAGCTTGGGTGAGGGATTTGCTGTCCCTGAAGCACAAGTGGCACAAATAGCATCTCTGATGTCTGAAACCCTGCAGTTGCCAGGAGGCTTGTGGTTTCCACTGTGGAGGAGGTGGTCTAGGAACCGATGAATGAGAAGGATGCTGGATCTCTAGCCAGGTTCTCTGTTAAACTGGTGCTGCCCTTTTGCAATAGACTATTCCAGTACCTTAAAAAAAACCCCAAAAAACCAACAAAACCACAAACAAAAAACCTTTGTAACGGTCAGGAAACTTCTTAACAGTGTGGGCTCAGAGCAAGCTGCTGAGTAGCCAGCCAGGCTGTCCTTTTTAGTGCCAGAACCATTTTCAGTCCTATCAATGAAAAATTCTTTAAAGAGTTACTCTTTCTTTGTTTTCAAGATGTATTTTCTATTAATTAGGGACAGGGAATACTTCTGATCACATCCTTGTTGAAATTAAACTGCCAGCAAACCAAAGGTGCCTTTCAGTTGGGTTGAACTCCTTGTGTGTAGTGCTGGAAGAAACAGTGTAGAAGCCTCAGCAGCTTTGTTGGTGTCAACAGTGGAGGCTGCTTCTTGGGTTTAGATGGGAAGAGGAGCACAAGGTATCATTTGGTCTCCCCTAACATGAATTGCCAGAACATCAGGGTTCTACTTGGAGTTAGACATCTGTGCTCCCCTCGAGGGGGGGATTACTTACTCCCCACTCTGTGGAAGAAGTTACCCCGAGGAGGTGTCTCTTGCCCTCGGCTGCAGAGTGATGCAGAGTGGGGCTTACGCTGCTGTCTGCTGCTCTGATTGCCGATGGTGGGCGAGAGGAATGCCACCTGAGAAACAGAGATCCTACTGACCTTATTTGCTGATTGCCAGGAGAGGAGTAAAATTCATCCTGCAGGGTAACTTGACTGCGTTCCGAACAAATCCAGATAAACAAATTATACTATTATTTTTAAAAGATGTGCCCAAAGGAGAGAGGAAAAGCTCTGCTGTGTAGGAATGATTGAGGCCAATGTATCTTACTGTTGGAAGAGTATTATTCCCAGTGCATTGAGCAGAGGCAAAACCATGTCTCGTCCTACCAGTGCTTAAATTCTGAGTGCTGGAAAGAGGTTTGACAGGAATGGGTTATACCTCCATGGTCACCATGATGATTTTCCTTGTTTAGCTCTTCGTACCAAAGAAATTCAGTTATCGCCTAAGAAAGCATTTGGTCTTATTAGCTTAGTTCTATTAGCTGAAATTATATATTATGATGCATCTTGATCCGAGTCCCATTTCTAAGGCATTAAGTTACTTCCTATATTTAACTCTTTAAATACTGTCAAATGTCCAGCAGATGTTACCAGGAAAAAGGGACTCCAAATCAGGGCTGTTAGGACAAAGATGCTTGATACGAATTTTAAACTAGCAGAAAAGAGCGGT
>NW_010533983.1:196127-201998 GCF_000687285.1 Phaethon lepturus
AGTCGGGCTTTCTTTACAGTGGGTTTGTAGTCTGCTGACTGCGTCAGGGAGAGCCAAACGTGTGACTGCGACCCCGGTTCCCAGTGTGAAGTGCTGGAGTCAGCACCTCAGCCCCAGGGATGTTTCTAGGTCTCATCTTTGAGACTATGACCTTGAAAATAGGAAACGAGTACGGAATGATGCAGTGATGTCTGCCTGAGCCTGCGGGCAGGCAGGAGCAAGAACAGCAGCGTGAGCCCTTCCGCTTGTCTTGGAGGATGCCTGTTGTACAGAAGCACAAACACCTGAAGATGATTCCCCTTCCCTCTTACAGAAACAGTTATATCATTGCGAAGGAGTTTGTGCATTATAATGTCTGCCTGTAGAGAAAGGGGAGTAAGCTGTGCTGGTGCTAACCCTTCGATATCACCGTGATCATGTGAGGGCATCTGTCCCCTCTGTCTGGTTTAATACGAATTGACACCCCTAACCAGAAGAGTTTTGTCGGCACAAAGGTGGGCACGGAACAGGTTTGAGAGAGAGCACCTCTCTTTTGCAGTATGTTACATGAATAGTAGAGGGAAAAAAAAACCTCTCAGTTTTGTCACAATTGGTGCCTTTTCTAATAATTTAAAAGCTTGAATTACTTGCGTGTGGAGCTAAAATAGCTTTAAGTGCATTTTTATTGCCTGGCTCTGGAGCTGCCATTTACAGGTTAACAGCCCTAATGCTTTTAAATAATAGGAGAAAGAGTATATATAGTACAGTGCTAGAAAATGATATATGTCCTGTTATTTGGACATAAGTAAAGCGTTAAAAGCCCTGTTCTGTTTTCTACAGAATATTTTCTTTTGCAGGCCCTGGTTTATTTTAAATATCCTCCAGTGGACTAGTAAACACTGAGAGGCTTTGAATGTGTAAAAATGCTGTTATATAAATCTTACGATTAAGAACATTAAACTCCCCATGTATAACTATCTACTGCAAATATAAGTATACCAATTCCGTGTTTGTTTTAACATCCAGAATTAGTTTTACATTTTTTGTGATAAGAATATTATCTTGCTTTTATTTCCACTCCTGCACGATTTTTTTGGTGTATTTAAGAAACCAAAGTCAGGGAAATAGTGTACTGGAGGAGCAGAAAGCACCAGCAGAAGAGGTGCTAAAAGTACCAGCATATGAATTTTTTTTAATGATTCATAAAAAGGAAAGATTGAAATTCAGACTACTTAACTGTCTTTATATTCATAAATGCCGGAGTACTTGAGTGGAGATGAGTGATAATCTCCCTTCTATAGATAAGAAGAGTGAGGCACAGAGGCGGAGTGGCTTGTTTCTGTTCGCACAAACTTAATTGTACAGGCAGGGGAGATCGCCAGTCTCTCCATCTGCATCCTCCGTCACTGGGCTTCACCCTGCCTTTCTTGCAGGCTTTTGGTTGCCCCCGAACAGCACAGGGCCTGTGGGGAAAAGGCTTTTGCCCTTCTGACTCCAGCACACAGTTGCTGATGCAGATTATGCTCAAAAAAAACCCAAAACAAACAAAAAACCAAAACCACCAGCCTGAACTTCAAGCTATTTCTTAGTATATTTAAAGAGATTCACTGGTCTTCCTACATGTACCCCTTCTAAGCTTCGTATTACTGTTTTCAGAGACAGAGCTGGTTTCATACTTCTGGCTGGTTGGAGGATGCATTGCTTTTACGCTTTAAGTGTCCTCCGTAAATTTTGTAAACAGCAAAACCCTAGAAGTCGAAATCAAAAGCTTCCTATATCAAATGTTCTGTGGTGTCTCATGCACTTACCTTCTGTCAAGTGGCACCTGGTCCAGATGCTCCCTCCTGTGATGCACCAAGCTTTCTCTCCTTGCTAAATGACCTGTGCTTTGGGGTAGAGAATAGCTATGGTAGTTACTTTCAGAAAAAAGAAAGTCTATGTCTTCCACCAAAAATAATCATTTTGCATAAAATGTTTAATTTAGTCAAAGCCTGTTTGTTTGTTTATGTTTTTAAAAACCTACTTCTTATAGAAAAGAAACAGTATCCTGAATCTGTAGTTCTGGGCTTTCAAGAAATCTTGTCTAGTTGCCTGTTCATCTGAGTGTGTTATGTTTAATTCCTGAAAATATTTTTATAGGTCCCTGGATCAGTGTTGTGACTTGGGGGTTCTTTGCACCTTACTTAATATGAAAAAGTGTCTTAAACTGTGAAAATAGCACTGCACACACACTGACCAAAACTGAGCCCAGCACTACGCTGTTCTATGGAAGAAAGGGAGATTATATCACAAGCAAGCTTTTTCTTGTATCTCCCACTGCAAAAAGCCATCTGTACAGAGCTAATGTGCTGATCTTTCTTTTCTGTAGCGTAATTCCCAAAGTATTCTAGCCTTTCCCATTTCCTCCAGCAAAACCTTAATCATGATGTATTTTGCTTTTCTGTTAGCCATTAGATGCATAATTGTTCTTCTTTAAATCATATTAAATTATCCAGCTGATTACCTGCTTCAGCAGATTGTCTGGATCATCTTGCATATTACCTACCACAAACAGTATCAACCAAATGTCCCATCTTTCTGCAGCCCTAAAGTAAGGCATGTGCAGTTTCTTCCAGGCAAGGAAGTATGTTGCAGCTTTTTCAGATTGCCAGTCATTTATTCAAACTCAATATTTTTTTAATGACTCCCCTTCATTTTTTTATTCTCACTTTTGAAGTCATATATTCTTAATGATTGCACAGTTAAACCCATAGAATTTACTTTCTTGTGCACACTGCAGAGCTTACAGAGGATGCTCTGCCAGGAGGGAGGTGTTTGGGTGCGCAAGGAACAAGCTCTTTGGAGACTGCAATGCAATGGTCACCGTCCTGTGACCTTTTTTAGTGCCTTGTCTGCTCTCTTGCCTAACATTCCTGACCCCCAGTTGAGAAACAGTATCCTGGACAGTTCACACAACCAGTAAACAGAATTTTTGAGCCTTAGGGCATATCCCATTTGACAGTGTTTTCCGTGATCTTTTGCTGCCTGTTACGGAGAGAGCCTTTGATCGTGAATGCATATAATATTCCTCATAAAGAAGTCGGGGTTCCCTGCCCTGAAAAACCTACAATGGATTTAGTCTAACCCCTGTACCAGTCAGACTGCTTCCCACACTCGGCTTTTGGCCGAGGCATGGCTTGGTCTCTGCATTCCGTCACTGCTGCGTCAAATGAGGAGTTTTGGAAGTGGTCCTGTCATTAAAGCACCCCTGTCACCTTCCCACCATCAGTGATTCAAAGAAATACAGCCCAAGGACTAGGAGAATAGGCCGTTAAACATAATCACACAGTTATTAGGCTAAAGAATTCTATACTAAAGTTTAACTAATCATGTCATCAGTAACCCTCCATATATTAAGAAATTTGCAAAACTTACAGTTGATTAGTGACACATGCTGAAACCTTATAATTGTTTTAGATCCTTGTTTCATTAGGCTTCGCTCATATACTCATTTTCCCTGTGGCTCACCCCCAACGTTTAGCAGGTTTCAGTGGGGGAAGCGAAGTTTTATGTGCAAATCTTTTGTTTTGAAACAAGGGATCAGCCTAAAGTCCCTCGGGGCGGGGGGAGAACCACGGCACAGCGATGCCTGCTTGCATCTGCCAGCCCTGTGCAGGCTGTAGGTCGTGGGCAGATTGAGACATTGGATTCACACTTGAAGTGAAGAAAGAGAAAACAATTCACAGTTGAATACTTCATTTATACGCTACCGGTGCTGAGCTGAGCAGAGCAGGCTGGGATTCTCCGTTCTGCCTCACGCTTCAAAATCGTGCCGTGGCTGTTACTGAGCACAGCGATACTGAGGTGGGCCAAATTCATGCCTGGTGTACGTGGTACTGCTTCTGCTGATTACGGTCGAGCTGCACCAACTTGTGCAACTCTGAATTTCATTTTTCTTCAGTAATTTTTGCTTTCTGAAACAACATCGCTCAGGATCCTTCCCCAAACCTGTTACTTTATTTTCACTGTCTCTTCCTCCCGTGCACTAACCAATGTTTTGAAAACCTTTCCTTCCTGTTCAGGACTTGGTCTGTACACGGAACCCACCCCCAAAGCCAAGCTCTCTCACAGTTAGGTCTGTCTGTAGCGCATGGACTTTGCGGAGTGAGTTGCGTCATGGCTGAGCCACAGTTGAATTTGACCACAAATGTAAATTCCAGGTAGTGCTGATGGGGGCTTCAGGATTTCTCCTCCTCAGCTTTGCCATAAACAGCCAGACAGCAGAGGCCCCAGTAGCATTCCCTGCCCCAGCTCTTGGCAAAGGAGGGTGCCCGCAGGTCCCACCGCCTGAGGTGCGGAATGCTGCTCCTTGTCCCCCCACCTAGCAGGGCTGTCACTGCCTCAGGCTCCCACTCGGCTGTCTCCCAAACCATCCTCTACCTAGAAAAGGTCATGGCTCCGTTGGCATGATTGACTTGTGTGCCAGGTTCTTGCCTCAGGACTTACAGGTGATATGAACAGCCTAAGAACACTTCTTTTTGTATCGCACGGGGCCTGTTCATTGCCTTTTTGTTAACTTTCTCATACTGCATGGTTTCCCATCCATGTACTTTAAATTCTTTTGTCTGATAAAACATCGCTTTTTTTTTTGCATGCGTGAAAGTTTTATTGTGGTTCTGAGAGTAAACCTAAGGAAACAGGCAGACAGAAGGAGGCTCTCGCTGAGATCCGGGTGAGGCAGCAGGGCCCTGTGCCTGCGTTAGGCACCCGGGTTAGCTACAGGCTTCGCTGGTCTTCTAGTCCCAGAACTTCAATCTCCGCAAGTGGCAATTTGCGTGTGGTTGTAACACCCTGCGGAAGCAGGATGTAACCTGGGAAGTGAAGCGTCACTGTTCTCTAGAGTAGGTGATGTCAGCTGACTGAAGAACAGCAGACCTGGTTTTCTGTTCTGGGTGACGTCTAAAAGCTGGTTTTCTTTCTTTACCTAGGGCTTACTTGAAATTTTAGTTAATTTTGTGTTGTGTGTATATATATATTTATTTACAGTCAGGAATACCTTAGATGCTTGTTCGTGTTTGAACTTTCGAAACACCTTGCAACAGAGAATAGAGATTGACACAATCCACAGCGCTATAAAAATATAATCACAAAAGCTATTACGAGGATATAACGTATGAAGACATTCCTTTCATTCAGTTGTTAATGCAAAGGTTTAGGTTTATGCCTTTGTGCTTCTGCAAGCCACGGACATTATGTCCTCAGCCTACAGCATGTTTTCATGTTTCCACCACCTCTAACTCATCCACCACTGAAAAAGCTGAAAAGCACCTAAGGAATTAAAAAAGGCGGGCGTGGGAAATCTTCGTGATGAGCTCAGTGCTCACACTAAGTCATTGTCAGCTAAAGCAGCCACTCTCATCTTCCTTTCCTGCAGTCAAGGAAGTTTCTGCAAAGGGCAATAGGATATTTTCTGAACTGCAACTGCAGAGACCTGTTGTGGAGTCCACACTAGGATCTGTGTCGTGTAGAACTTGCTGCAAGTCCTAGTCCCGAGTTGGCTGATTTAATTCAGTAGTTTCATTTCGCAAGAGTTTGAACCACAAGGAAGATGAGGTACTATTTGCTCAAGTTTCACCCAAATCCTCCTTCTTGTAGGAGCTGCCCTCAGGTAACGGTAAAAAATGCTCCAACACCCACAAACTGGCACTTGCCTCTTCCCCCAGGTGGAGGATGGACTCTGCAAACCCTTTAGCGCAATCCGGGAGTGCTAGTCCTGCAGGGTGGTATTTGTAGTGCATATTTCCAATTCCTTTGTGTTTGATTTGTGTATCTTCTGGAGAGGGATTCTTCAGCTCCCCTGCTTAGTCGTGTATGCTGGGAAGCCAAGGATTTGGTACTCGCTGTGAAGAGCGG
>NW_010533983.1:202013-205538 GCF_000687285.1 Phaethon lepturus
CCAGGATTTGGAGTATTCTCACAAATGATTACACGTGTTCACTGGTTCTGCATGCTCAGAGGTGATATGCTCTAGAAACTGCATTACGGATCCTTTGTGTACCATGTAACGCTTTCCATATTGAGTAAAATAACTTTGTTTTAGAAGAGTTAAGTTTCAGAAAACATTAATGGCACTAGTTGTGTGGCTTCACATGAAAACCTTTGCTCACTTGTAGGCAGGCAGCCTGTCTTTAACAGCACCAAGTATCTTCTGCTGTGGTCAGACTATCAGGGTGGTAATACATTTGGATCACGCAGACGGGGCTGTGCACGGAGTTTCTTTTCAGCTGCAAGCACCATCACCATGGTCAAGGATTTCTACGTGTTGAAAACGGTGAAATCCGTTAATGCACAAGATGAAGGTTATTTATGCATTTGCTGTTTATGGTGGATGTGCTTGGGGAAGAGAAGCCGTGTCCGGTGGTGAGAACATTCTATCTGTAATTTTAATTCCTTGCTAAAAGCTTACGTGCCCAACTGTACAAGAACCATGAATGTCAATGTTTTTGCACAAGAAACAGTTTAGTTTCCTCTCTTTGCCTGGTGCACTTATTAAGTCAAATTTGCGTGTATTCCAGTAGTATTAAATTCGTCTCTTTGCAACAGGAAAATTCATCCATATTAAAAAAAAAACTTAAGTAGTTTTATTTTATTCTGTTATTTTAGTAGCTAAGATTGCGTCCTATCAGCAAGAATTCAAGAAGTAGCCCAGCTTAGAGTAGGTTGCCCTCGTAAATTATATCCTCCTAGGAGGAAGAGAAAATCAGAAATCATAAAAGAACTTTAAAAAGAACTTTAGCTAGGGAAGAGGCTAATAATGTCACTAACCTCATGATTTCAAGTACGGAAATTGTCTTACAATGTGAAATTCATTATGTTTAACATTCATGATACTGTTGGACTCTTTAATGAGAAACAATATAATTGATTTTCCATAATGAGCTATCTACCAAAAAGAAATATTTAGCGGGAAACTGTCTGTTGGCAATTTCTTTTTCTAATTTACACGCTAGTCAAAATAAGGAACTTAACCTCAGAAAGACTTTAAAAAAAAGATATTAAAAATTGGCTGGAATTGTAAGTAAATGTGGCATTGTAGAAAGTAAAAGCAGATGTCTTAATGTTAGCGGCTCTCTCTAAATTTCAAACGTTATGTCAGAAGCTGGAATACCTCTCAATCAAAACAAATGTTGTTTGAATTAAAATCTTACTGTATTTTTTTCACACCTGTGAAATACCTGAAATTCTCACTTGTGTGTCTGTGAACAGTGAAATCTTTCAGCTGTGCTTGTGGTGAACCTGAGGAAATGGAGGTCCTTGGGAAAAAGAGCTTTCCGGGGTGACGCTCAGCCCTGTGTGCTCACTCTGGGCAAAGATAGGATCAACAGTGAAAAAAGCGCTTGGATGCCCTGTATCAATTTCTGCTTTAAACTATGTTCCACAGCTACTGGTAGTAACACTGCTGTACATCCAGTGGTTCCTCATTGTCAAGAGTCAACTATCGCCCACATGTCTCCATGAAGCTACTCCTAAATTTGGGTACTCAATCCTAAACCAGTTCTCAATCTACAAAACTTGCTGGAAAGATCTAGTACCCAAACCATACAAAGGGCATGAGCCTGGAGACCTCTTTGCGGTGTCTAAGAGCCTGTTACCTTGACCCAACATGCTGGATGCTGCGCACAGAGCAGGAAGCTTTTCCTACCCTACAGAGCAAGTCACGTGCATAGGCAGCAGGCAGAGGGACTGTGATAATGCTGGCAGACTTGAGTAGAGCTTTTTAATACGCGTTACGATGCTTTGTAGGCATGTCAGTTTGCCATTTGATATTGATGAATAAGGGCTCAGTCCAGAGATGATGGCTCTCTGACACCTCGCTCTTGTTCACGCTGAGGCTACCGCTCACAGATCCGAGGAGCCTTTTTTTTCCCCAAAAATAATTTTGAAGCTTGGGTAAGATCTCTTCCAACAGGCTGGAACCTGACCACCTTAGATTTCTTTGAAAATTCATACACTTTAAGATTAATACTCCTGTTTATTGATTGATTTTGGAAGTGTTACACTAAATACCTCTATAATGCAGTAGTTTTGTTCCATTATCTTTCATTCATTTGCTGAATTCCATGTTTTATTGCTGCTGAGGTTAGCTGAAAGTGAATCCTATGAATACCTTTTGTGCCAAGTTCCTTGAACTCTGTTGCTGGCCAAGCTGATGTCTGGAGGGCCACTAGAAAAAATTAGAAAAATGCTGCTTGACCCCCTCAAATAATTTCAGGCATTGCTCCAATAGTCTCCAAAGTACTGCCCGCCCAGGCTGGCTTCCCTCACCGGCACTGTGCAAACCCATCATACCGCTGTATAGGCAGCATGAAAGAGGATTTCGGCAAAATCGTGTTTCTGAAAGGACATTCTGAGCATACCAGCCACTAGCACTCTCAAATGCTGTAGCTTTTATGCAGCCATGTTCAGCAGTGGCCTTGTGATTACGCTGAAATAAAATGTTCTGGTTAGGTTGCTTCATCTTTGAAACAGTCCACAACTGAAAACCCTAGGGGGAAAATGAGCATATAATTTTCTCGCTATTTTAAAACACGTAAGCACCAAGAAAAATAGTACGATTCATTTATTTTGGAGTATGTTGATTAACTAGCAATTAAAGCTTTATAGTATTTTCTTTATGGAACAACAAAGGCCAGTTTAATGCTTTTACTTTAGTTTCGGCTCATTGGACTGGCTTCATACCTGGTGCAGGCAGATAAACACTCTGAAAGCATATGAAGTACCTGCATGCAGCTGAACATGGCCCAGTTAGCTGAAAAATGTGATGGGTGTTCACAGAAGAAACTTTCATTCATTCACAGCATCTGGTTCCATTACATTCAGCCCAATCAAGCCATGAAATTGAAATTAAATGACTTTTGATGGTGGTAATATTATAAGAATGAAAGCAAGGTCGGGGGAAGGGAAATACCTGCGTGGCAGAAGAGGCTCTTAGTGAGGACACGCTGCGTAAAGTGCCTTTAAATTGTTTCATATAAGTGGCTGGACGTATTGGAAGATGAACTTGGAACTACCCGATTTGTCCGAAGTGCATGCTGCCTGCTCCTCAATCTAGATTGTGTCTCTAACATTTGCAGCACCGTAGCATAACGTCCTCCTGCACAGGCTCCCAGGCCAGTGGTCAGGTCTCTTCAGTGGGTGACGAGCAAACACCCCACACCCCCACCCCCCGTCCTCTTGTCATCCTCGTGTTCTGCCAGCTTGTGGCACCCCTCGTAGCTCTCGTAACGGCTGGTCCCTGTGACCGGGAGATCCGCGTCCTCGGAGGGGACAGGGCGCTCTGACCCGCGGCATCTGGTGCAGCAGCAGTGGGAGGAAGGGCTCGTGGGGAGGGGTCCGTGGGAGCCGTGCGGTGTGAGCTGGGCAGGAGGATGGGGGGAGGTAGGGTGGTAAAATGGAGAGAGCGGGAGAAAAAAGATGGGGG
>NW_010533983.1:205569-224380 GCF_000687285.1 Phaethon lepturus
GTATTACACAGAACCAGAACAAAATCAGCATCTGGAAACGGGCCATGGTTTCTAGCCCGAAGGCTCTGCCAACTTGTGTGTTAAAGTGTGAGCCCAGGGAAGGTGGGGTTTGTATTGCGTGGCTGGTGAGAAACATCAGGTGGTAGAGCAGCGTGGTGCAGTGTTACTTGCTACTTTGAGGTCCATGGTGATCTCTACACTTAATGGAAAAACTTGGTTCAGCTTCCAAGTCTCTGTTTTTGCCACCATTACATTAATCTTCCTTCGCTGCCTGGCCATGATTTTCCAGTTATATGTATGCGGTAGAGTAGGTACATAGGGCAAACGTACTATATGCACATTACGGTATAATACACATAATATGTAACGCATTATATAACGTATTTTATTGTAATATATACATGTAGTACATACATGTACTGTATATATATTATATATACAATATACATTTTTTTAAATATAGGGGTTTGGAAGGCAGAAGGTGTTCCAGTCTGCCTAGGCAGTTAGCCACCGGAAACGTCAGGGCTACGGTATGTTTTTAGTGAGGCTGTTGACCCACTTAGGACAGCTTTCTGAGTCATGAGGAAAGAGAGGCTCTGTTCAGACATACCTATGCGGAACTCAGACACAAGATAACTGCTGGGAAATGTAGTCAGACTGTTTCCTGGGCTGAGCCGCTAGGTCTGCGGGAGGCCTGGACTCTGCCAGGGGAAACAGGTATATGCTAAAGGCTATGGAAGCACTGCTCAGCTTACAGTCTGCTCTGTAAAAGTTGTCGCAGCTTGGGGTGACATCTCGGTGCCACAGTTTTCCATCAGTAAAACGGTAGTGTCCCCCTGTGTCTGGGAGTGTGTTGTCAAGATGTTGGTAATGGGATCATGGATGAGAATACAGTGGCAAGTCATTGTCCCAGCGAGTCTGCTTGGGGTGCCCCAAAACACAATGAGGAGCTTGTGCCCTTCCACCTCCCATGTGCTTGCTGGCTGCCAAGCACCAGCTGACGGCTTGATTCACAGCCTGCTGTGACAGCAGAGAATCATTGCCCTGGTGTCAGCGTGTTCCTCCTCTTGTGGCCAGGCTTTTGGCAAGGCACTGGCATCAGTGCAAGCTTGAAATGAATACCTTGCTTTACGTTGAAACAGGAGGAAAAATAGAACATAAAAATACAGAAGTGCTAATAAAGCTATTGTAGCCTTATCTATATAAATATATATATTTTTAGCTTCCAGAAGTTTTTGAGTATTTTTTAACTGCAGAGCTATTTAAAATAGGAGATGTACACAACTGGTAGTGTTGCTAGAGCTGTTGGCACCCTGCCACACAGGTGCTAGGCACTGAATGGATATTCTTGTTATGTAGGACTAGATAACCACTTTCTTCTGTCTCCTTGTAGCTCTTCCACCTTCAGTTCAGGTACAAAATCAGGTGTGGACTCACTGTATCTTTGAGCTCCCAGGAAAGAGCACAGGTCCAGCAGTTGTGCAGGTGGCAAGGGAGCTCCCAGCATGGAAAGCAAAGGCAGCTCGTGCCCCTAGCCATTTCCAAAGGTAAGATGCATGAGGCCTTGAAACCATCTCAGCAGCAGAAGCACCCTGACATGGTCCTTCAGGGACCTGGAAGCACCAGGCCAGGCTCTGGGCCAGTGTCAGGAGGGGTAGCTGAGGGCCAGGGGTACCTGGGCAAATCGGTGCTAGTGGAAGGAAGCACATCTGTGGGCTGTTCCCTCATCTAGTGCTGGGCTTGTTGCAGAGAACAAATGCTTCATTTGAATTCTTTACATACCTCATTGCCTCTAATGACAAACTACACTTACCCAGCAGTTTCCCAGGTCCTGAACCACACTGTGTGCAGCTGTTGGTTCCTGTTTATGCTCAGTCACCAAATTAGTCACCTCCACGTTTTTTTTTCTGAGCGCTTTCCCCGTTGCTTTTTTTAACCAGCTTCCTAATGTTTCTGTGATTGTAGGGGAAGGATTTATTAAACATAATCCATCTAGGCATGTGTGCCTACACATATACACCATGTATGTGCCTCAAGTTGGCTGGTGAGCTTGCTGCCATGCAGCTCTCAAACAAGCTGGCTCCTGCTTCTAGTAAGGGCTGGGCTGTACTCACTTCAAACCCCGATACTCCTTTTCCTTCTTTCTTCAAAGCGCTGTGGAAGTAAAATACCCGTAGGTGAAAACGTTGGAGATTCTACCTCTGTGTATGCTGCCCTCTTGGTGAGTCCGGGCTTTACTGAAAATTTTGACAAGTGTAATAAATGATGAGATGTCAAGACAGGAGAGGATGGCAGTGGTTCTGTGATGTGTTGAGTTTCTTTCTTTGACAAAGATGTGTTGCTGGTTTAGGGTTTTTTTGGTGTTTTTTTTTAATTTATTTTCCTGAATGCATTAGAATACACAGTTTATTTTTCTAGGTTAATGGGTAAGATCCCATGCAAATTGTTCCTGAAAACATGCTTGCTTTCCCTGTCCAGGAACAGCATGCCTTTTCATGTTTATATTTAGCCTTCTCACAAACATGGAGAGTTCCTAAAACCAGGGTCTTTCCCTTTACCCACAGCCAAGTCTGCCAGAAACCGGTCCAGAGAAAGCAATTTCATTTACCTCAGTGCTTCTCTAACCTTACTATTTTTGGAGATGTTTTCAAACGCAAATGCACAGAATGCAGCAGCCATTTCAGTCACACACAGGCTGTGTCCCCTCCCAGCTTCCCGTGCACCCCCAGCCTGCTCGCTGCAGGCCAGCACAAGAAGCTGGACTGTCCTTGACTACTTAGCAACAACTCAAACCATCAGCACCTTATCAACATTTTCTCATCCCAGATCCAAAACATAGCCTCACGCTAGCTTCTGTGAAGAAAATTAACCCTACCCTGGCTGAAACCAGGACACTTTGACAAAGATGTGTTGCTGGTTTAGGGTTTTTTTGGTGTTTTTTTTTAATTTATTTTCCTGAATGCATTAGAATACACAGTTTATTTTTCTAGGTTAATGGGTAAGATCCCATGCAAATTGTTCCTGAAAACATGCTTGCTTTCCCTGTCCAGGAACAGCATGCCTTTTCATGTTTATATTTAGCCTTCTCACAAACATGGAGAGTTCCTAAAACCAGGGTCTTTCCCTTTACCCACAGCCAAGTCTGCCAGAAACCGGTCCAGAGAAAGCAATTTCATTTACCTCAGTGCTTCTCTAACCTTACTATTTTTGGAGATGTTTTCAAACGCAAATGCACAGAATGCAGCAGCCGTTTCAGTCACACACATTAAAGTCAAGTTCCCTAATGTTAGCTGAGGAATGAATTTTCCAACACATCACTTTTACTGTCATACCTGAAATGAGTGATTTAACTGATGACTATAATTTAAATCAAAATATTGCAGGCTTTGTTGGGGGGGGGGTGGTGGAAACAGTGGGTGAGATTTAAATTATAAATAAATCTAGATTGTAACTCTGGACTTTGTTTTCTGATGCTAATTTTCAAAATAATGAACACACTTCATCTTGTTATACGCATTACACAACATGAATCCCCTGAGGCACGGTCCGTTGTGCCAGTGTCGCTCGGCTAGTCCTGACAGGGCTGCCACTTCGTCATCTCCGGAGCTAGCGGGCGCCTTGCCAGCGTGGATTTCTGTGCGACTGCTGCAACCCGCCGCCCATGGGCGCGTAATTAGGCAGGCCTTTTCCCATGTGAATAGATACCTGCGTGGTTACGAAAAGAGATTAGCACAGAGAAGAGATCAACTCATAAGATTGGGGATGACAGGTAAGGTGGGGAGTATTCTGGGTATAAATAACAGCTGCCCAGAAAAATAACGGGGGCAAGGCATGCCGCTCTGCAGGGCGTTCCTGCCAGGAAGGGCACCCTGGAGGGGACCCTCTTCCTCTAGACTGGAGGCAGAAGTCATCTTCTCGTGCACGTTCGCGTTTTCCCAGTTCTGTCCGCGTCATGCCAGCAGCAGGCGCGTTCCCAGCACCGCCTTCACCGGTCAGACACGGATCTGGCAGACCTGCCGTGAGGACTGGCTGAGGTGCTTTGTGCGGTTGCCCACTGCTTCACCAGCAGTTAGACTTAAGTTCCTTGTTGTTTCAAAGTATGTTGCTGTGAGTAGTAAACTAGTAGCTAGTCATTCCCTAGGCTTCCCACCTACAAGACACACAAAGGCATAAGGGAACACCCTGAGTCCCATTCATACATGTAACCTTGAATCCTAAGAACTAACCTGAAAATACATTCCACAATGAGTCACGTGCCACTGCGTCGTCCTAACTTCTATTTTTTTATTTATGGGTTTTAACAAATAACATGTCAGCGAACAGTTGTGTAAGTCATCCATCATATCGTTTTCATCCTCAATCAGAGGATATTTTGAAAGTAAGTCATCTCAAGTTAAGCTTGTGACAGGCTGTATGAGTCTGAGTAAAGCTGAAAGATCCCAGAGCTGGCGAGTGCCTGTGGCTGCCAGGCTGCAGTGCGCTGCCTGCAAGCGGTAATGCAGTGAGGGTGGAAATCAGCTGTATGTGAAAGTCACAAATTTGATCTGCTTTTTCTTTCCCTGACGCTGTATTCCTTCTGCGTTCCCTCATGATGTATCAGGAAGCTATCTTGGGTTTTGCAGGCTTCGGAATTATGGGATGGGTTTTTTCCTTCACATGTACATTTGATGATGGCAGGAGAAAATGAGGATTTCATTAATCACTGAAGTGTGTGTCATTACAATATGGGACACGCTTTTAGTCTCTGTTTCTAGGTCTGCTCATGCTGATGAATGAGGCTGAACTTTCCTGAATGCTTCCAGAGGGAAGGATCCAAGTGTCCTAAGGTTTTATGTAACTTGGGGCTTTTCTGCGTACAAAAATGAATCAGATCCCTGCAGCTGAGTGGATACCCTGTTCCTGAACAGAAGGGAACTTCTCCTGAATAACTGTCTTTGCAAATAGAGCATCCTTTGGGGGAGTTTTTCTGGCACGGCTGTTGGAGGAGCATGTAGTCATCAGGTTGGTGATTGTAGCTAAGCTCTCCAGTGGGTCTTGTGTCACCTCTGAGCTGGGGCAGGTCTGGTTCTGCGAGGCAATTGGGAATTTTGAAGAATCCACAGGCGATCTGTTATTTGTGGACACGTAAGCCTGACTTGGTAGCATTAGCAGTAACAGATTATTAGGCTAGTGTACATCTACGCATATCCATCTTTTAATTGCCTTCCCTGATCCACTGAAATGGTGGAATATTTTTCTTAGTCGTATGTAAGTCGTATTTATGCTGGAAGGGAGCAGGTCATATAATTGTTAGAATACTTAGTTCTTTGTTTAGAAGAAAAGAATGGTTTTCTTTTGTCGTAAGTGCCTTTTAATTATATTGTGAAATAGGTTGAATTGTGAATAGGTTTTCAGAAAGAAAAAACAGGTCTCAGTCTGGGGTCTCCAGGCTCTGGCTGCAAAATACAGCCCTCTTACTTTCTTCTTGAGGAAGAACCAAAAGCCAGGGCTTCATGGAAACAGGTCCAAAGTTGTCCCAGTTTGTTGTTGCAGGGCAATTATTTTGGTATCTGGATGCGTAATCTCTTCACGTGCCTGAGCATGTGAATCTGCAGCTTCCTTTCAGAAGATGCCATCCCAGTGGTTCACTGACTCTTGATGTGCAAAAGTAATGAATGAGAAAAGCTATTTCAGTAATGATTTGGGGATGATAGGGAGTGAATGGAAAAGTGCTAAGACTCATCTTTTTGCAGCTGTGAAGTTTAATTGTAGTCCTTATTCCTGTCTGGCTCCATCCCAGATGTTACCCTGACGTAAAAAGGAGGAAGAGGAGGAGCTAGTTGGGATGGGTAGTGTGGGAAGAGGGAGAGAGCGGGGTTTGCATTGCACTTGCTCCATATTGTAGGTTTAAAGAGACCTTAATCCTTACTTGATATACATGGAGCAAAAGGCGGCCAATCTGTTAGGATATATAGAAGAGCTAAAGACGTCAGCAAAGCGAGTAAGCTGGGTGTAAGGCTGCCTGGGGACCTGCTGGGTGAAAAGGAAGTACAGCAGCTCCCACGCTTACTTGGGATGAGCCCCACGCGTGACATGTAAGGGCAGTGGCTGCCCCATGCTTCTCGCATCCCCAGTGAAATGCGCTCCCCTGGCTGTGTCGGCGGTGCCGCGCTGGCTGGCGCTGGTACGGGAGCCGCCTGCTTTTGCACAAGTACGGAGGGCAGTATGAATCTTCCCTTCCAAACTGAAGGTCTTTGTATTTCAGTGAAGAAAATATATAACATCAAAATAAGCTGAAGATTATCTTAAACCAGTGGGAAGAGGTTTCAAAACAAAAACCCTCAAAAATGGGATAGAACCTGTGAATCTCTGTGCAACTTTAAATGCACTCCGGTCAGATAGTGCCTCTGGGTACGCTGAGCTCTGAAGAACATCATCAAAAAGGAAAGTAAGCTAGGTCATTGCTTGAAAAGAAAATTCAACAGTGGCCCAAGTCCTTCATAATTTCAAATATGAGGTCTCCTCTGGGAGAATAGTAACTAAGGGATCCCAAAAGATCAACAAGGCTTTCATGGACTTTGGGTTTCCTTCTAATAAAAAAAAAAAAGGCTGTATGCCTGATCCTTTCTCTATAACCCAGAGGTGATTAGAGAGTTCCTGTGAAGTATCAAACTGCTATACTCAGAGGATAAAGAAGATGTGAATAACCATATCTTGGAAGAAACATTTGAGCTTTGCCTAAAAGAAAAAAAAAAAAAGGTAAGGACAAATCTGCCAGAAAGGTAAATGTGTGTGAGCGAGAGTTCTATCACCTGTGTTAGAAGCTGGATCCTGTGATCCTTCAAAAAAAAAAAAGTAAGTTTAATCATTCCCTGGAAATGAGATCTCTGCTGTAACAATTAATTCATAAAGCTGCCAAAGACTTCCAGGCCTGTGGGAGTCAGGCTGGCACCTGTGATTAATGCTAACTGCAGGTGTGTGGCTGGGTTTCCAAAGAACCAGCCGTAGGGGAGGCATCAGAAATTACTTAACCCTGCCCAAGTGGGCTTTGTCAAGAGACCCCCTATGAACAGATAACAAGAGGGAAATTGTAATTTTACAGCAATTCAACAGGTAATGTCGAATGCCTCTTGGGGTGCTTTTTGCTTCAGCAGAGGAAAAGCATTAGATATGATTGAAGGGCACTTCTCCATATTACAGATCTGAAGTGATGCACAGAAGCTGCAAAAGGGATGACCCACAGCTTCTGTGCTTGATTGTCCTGGGTAGCTGCAGTGGGGAGGGGGGAAGCAGAGGACCTAATCATCTGCCCTTGTTTTTTCTTTTCAAGTCTTCACTGGAAGATCCAATAATATCAGGAAGTTCAAGAGGTAGATCAGCCGCTCTGCGAGCTGTGCTCAGTAACCCAGGCTTTGTTAGAGACCCAGCTGGAAGCCTGGCTGGGCTGGGATCAGTAACGTGTACGCAGAGCTTGGCTCTGGGAGTTCAGCCCTCCCGCCAGGAAGAAGGGAGGGCAGGCAAAGGGCCTCAAGTCATGATTATCATCTCGTTAGGAGCGAAACAGCAATTCAGTTTAATGAGGGGAAGAGGCACTTTTCTGATGTAAGCCTAGTGTATCTAGACTAAGGGTGGTTTTCTCTTTTTTGTGACTTTTGTAAACACATGTAGCTGTGCTGTCTCGGACATTTTGACTTTTCTTACTGTAATGTGGATTATTGTTAGTTCAGATTGAATGGATGAAATGAGTTATTCTTTATTTGGTATGTTAAAACCATAAACTAGGGTTTTTTGGCGTAAAAAGTTTAGCAAGTGCCCCAACTCCCCGGCACATCCATGGTGTTACATCCCACAGTATCCAAAGGATAACACCAGAGTGGGCTCCCATTTGAGCTGCGCAGACCAGGTTGGGTGCTAGTAGCACTGGGGCAGGGAGAGGAGAAATACCATCTGGTGACTGCTGGTGACACTGAAGCCTCCCTGGTAGGCGGAAAGGTGCTGGGCTACATGTGCCAGCCCCCAGGCTCCCAGGGAGCATTTCAGTTAGGTCCTTGATTCCTACCAAAAATGTCACTCTGCACTGAATTGCGTCACTGGATGACAGCATTATTCTGAACAGTTTAGCCTTCGGTGCTACACGTGACACTCTGGTAATATGAAGAAACAAGCAAAGGCAGCTTGGCAAATACACCATGGAGCAGCAGTGGAGAGACTCCTGCTCGCCACAGTACAGCCCCCGCTGGGAAGGCCCTGGGAAGGAAGCGCGAGTCCTGATTTAGTGCTTCTGCTGAGCGTTTCCATCCTCGAAGCTCAACGGGGTACTGTTTGCATTTACACTGTGCAGGGAAATACCAGACAAACATCACTCAGTGAGGTGTCTCGCAGCACATCCCCTCCGGGCCCTTTTTGTTGAGCAGAAGACACGTGGCCCCTGGCTTTTTTAGAGAGGAGGCTGTGTGAGGCTTTAAAGGCAAACTATAGGGAATGGCCCACTGTAGGGGTGGTGGGAATCCCTATCTCTTGTTTCCGAAAAGCAGAAGTGACTCAGCTTACTGCATTTACTTCAACGCCATGGCGCACCTTGACAGAAGAGAGGAGCTCGCCGGTGAGCGGTGAAGGGGTGTTTGTCCAGCTGGTCTGGCCAGGGAGCCTGGCACGGGGGTGCCTTGTGGAGCAGGGGGAGGCCATTGAATTATTACCTTGAGCAGCTGAGAGAGGCCAGAAAATGGAAAGAAGCATGGCCAGAGCTTGGGAAAAGAAGCACAGTCACAAAATTGTCTGAAAACTTTGCTAGGAATTAAGAAGTGCAAGCCCAGGATGGGTGCTGGAGGAGGTGCCAGGCATTTTTAGGTCAGAGTTTTGATTTTGGCATGGCTGCCAGCATCCATAAGCTGGTGTGTACCCTTTCCCTTTGGGTAGAAAGACTTCAAATCACTCTGTTCTGGTTGATTAATAAAAGAGGTCGTCTTTTAAAAAAGGCTACCCTGGGTCACCACAGACACCCAGGGGAATGAAGTCTTTAAGAAGCCTTGGGATGTTTCTGGAACCCCTGTGGCGGGAGCAGTAGTGGACGGAGGGCAGGCGTTTGAGGGTGAAAGGCAAGGTCCCCACCGGTGCGTGACATGTAAGGGGGTCTGGCAGGGCTTGGCACGTATCATTTGTGTGATCAGGTACCTCATATGAAAAGATTAGTTTTCTTTAATTCAAACACAAAAACCCCAAGTAATTTAAGAAACCATCTACGATCCCAAAGGTTGATATAGATCTGGTTTTACATTGGCATAAGACAAGATTATGCACAGTTTTGCGTTTAATACATATTTTAAATGTACTGTGATAATGGAGCACTAGACGTTTCAGTCAGTCTAACACAAAGAATCAGAGAATTTATAATGAAGTGAGAGGAACGCTCAGTTTTGGTAAAGTTTTCATAAAGCGTCAGCAAAGTGAAGAGGCTGGTTTCTAATGAAGGTCTCTGTGTGCCTCTGAATTCATGACAGCTAAAACAATTCTGTTAGGTCGCAGATTAGATTAGAATTGTAAAAATGAAATAAAATGCCATCTAGGTAAATGATCCACTACCACAGGTGTTGAAAAACAATCCTGAGTAGAAATGGTCTAGGCACCAAATAATTAAATTATGATGACAGATGATAGTTTAATAAGGTGATCGTTATGAGTCGTCTTGGTAGGCTTGCAATCTTGAGCATTTCTAACAGCATTGGCTGGCATGTTTGGAGGGAGGCAGCACAGAGGATTTGAAATGAGATTTCCATCTGATGACTGTCAGTTTTGCAGGGAGAACTGCGTCGTTTGCTTCCCAGTACACTGTAGAAAGCTGTGTTGTACATGTTAGGCAGCTTCTTCACGTTATATAGCCTTATTGGGTTTCAAATGTGTATTTTCAGGGGTTGTAAACTAAGTAGCTTTATCTCTCCTTTGTTCCGATTTTTAATAGATTAGAAGACCGGTGCATAAGAATTAAGAATCAATCCTGTAAGTGCTGAGCATGTTCACGTCTGATTCTCAGTGTCTGAAAGGTGGCAGATTGACACAGGCTGATCAAAAGAAACCCCATGAAATCGGAGGAAGAGCTGCACTGATTATATCCTCAGAAACACTGAGTTCTCACACTATGTCACCAGCAAACCTTTCCTCTGAACTAGGTGATCTTCCATTAAAGAAGAGGAAAAAGCAGTTGTTGGCTTTCAGGCAGACGAGTATTTTCTCTCCTAATAGAGGTATTTGGGGTTTGAGTACCAATCTATTTGTTAGAGGCACTGCAGAACCACCAGCCAGCAGCACGTTAGATATTTGATATCTAGGCCAAATGCGTAGATCAGATTAGAGGCGAAAGGTGCCCCAATGTCAACGTTGTGTTGACACTCACTCAAGTGTTTCCTGTTTTTCCTAAGATGGTTCACAGAGCACAGGTGACAGGGCAAAACGGAGAAACTCTCTCTCACAATGTAACCCTGACCCCAAAATGATTTTTTATTTTTCTTGGGAAAAAGCCAAGCTTTAAAAAAAAAAAAAAAAACAAAAACACCACACACAACCCACAACTGTTTATTGTCGGGTCTCATGTGTTTTCCTCCTTGTAATTTATGAAGTAGCATGTGTTCAGACAGAAGCTGGCTTACCTGAGCAGCAGTGCAGATTGGGAGGTCAGTCTGCTTGCATTAGGCTAGCAGAGTAGCTGCACTTGCATCTCAGGAAATAAATCGCTTGCCAAAGAGCCAGTTCAGTTTTAGAAGCCTAATGTTTCCCATCAGAATGCAAACCGATAAAGGACAGGCTGCAGCAGAGGCAGCTTTACTACCGCAAATTAAATGTAAGAGTGGTTTGGGGTTCACAGTTGCTCTCCTGTCCAGTCAGTGGAAGATGGGAATGAGTTAGAGACATCGTAGAAAGCGTAAGTCATGGTGGAATATTGACTTCACTGCTGAGCTTTGCTTTCACAGGAGAATTTATTTAGATTGTCCTTCTGCCTCTCTTGATCTGAATTTAGTAGGCGTAACTATGCAACCTTGAACATGAAGGCAAATGTTGCAACCAGTGGAAAGCCTCTCTATTAGATGGCAGAATAATTATTACCGATTTTCATGAGCTATATTGATTTGAGTGTAGAACTTATTAGTTGGTATCTCTAACACACTGTACTATTAAAATTAGTCAATATAGGTCTCATAAATGCCGATACATAACAGTAGGTGCTGCTGTAATTTAGTGAATCATTATAATTTCTATTTAGTAAATCAGTTGCCATCACTGTTAATGTTTAATTTGTAAGTTAGTGCATCACCCAGCAGTATAAGAGGAATGAGGCTGCAAACACATTTTCAGTAAATATGATATAAATACCGTGACTCCTGCTATTCAGTACATCCCATATGTTAGCTGTTGATAACTATGATTTTTCTATAAATACAGTATTGTACCCTGACCTTTAAAGGGATGAGATGTAAAATTGAGAAATTTACCATGATAAATATCTTTTGAAAGAAAGTGAAAAGGATCTGAATTTAGGATTGAGCAACGCAAAAGGTTATTAAAGATAACTATGTGCTTCTCTTAATGAGTTCTTAGGACTCAACCTGGGTTAAACAGGAAATTCTAATCTTGAGCATGCATTTGTTGAAGAGTGATATTTCTTCTGACATGAGCAAAAATGTCAAGTCTTGACTTGGTTGTGTTTGGATGAGATTAAGAGCTCCTAAGTATATGCTAGTTGTCATCCCAAGGTAAGATTGTAAACCCCGGTGAAGATACCTGGTCTAGCATATATGCGCTGAGCTCGACTTCCATGGCAGCACCACTGGCTCTGAATGCCACTCCCCGGGCGGCTTGGCGAGTTTGTGAAGCCTGGTCTGCTGTGCTGGGACGATTGCTGCCGCCTCCACGAGCCATTTTGCAGCTAACTCTGGTATCTTTCCATGATCCACTGTCATGCTCCTAAATTGGGGAGGAGATAAATTTTGTGTGCCCAGGTGCCAGGAGGTGGTGGTGCCCAAGTGACTGGCCAGGCTGTCCCCCAGGACAAATTCTGCCATCTTGCACAACAGCCTTTCTCCGTTTTGCAGCCTGACACGCAGCAGTCGTGTGACAGATGTGCATCATCTGCCTGATTGCACGATCCAGCTTTTTGCACATCCTCCACACACAAATAGTGTGAAGATGTGGCAGCACCAAGGCCGTGTCCTAGGGGCCTGTATTGCAATAAATATTAATACAATACTACTGTCATTTTGCAGGTGAGCTATTTGCAGTGCTTCATATCACAGTATTTTGCCAAAATTAAACAGGACTCGACTGTAATTAAAAATACATACCCCAGGTTAAGATCTTATCGTTGAAGAGTCAAAAAAAATGCTGAATTGTCTGATTCTGATAGTCAGTTAAAAAGACCCCTTTTCCAGTATGCCCTCTGATATGTAAGCCTGCTGATATAACTACATGAAACTCAGCTGGGGTGGGGGAGTGGAAATCTCCTGTTTCATTTGCTGCTTCTTCTGCCCTCAAGGCAAAATTCACAACATACAATATGGAAATGCTGGTTCCAGTGACATGTTTTATACCACTATTCAATCTGGCTACAATTTTAATATAAGTGTCACATTAGCAAGTGTTTTATCTTCCTAAAATATCTCTCTAGTTTTTTAAATGTAGTTCCTTAAAGCTTTCACACCAGTTCAAGTATGTATAATTTCTTTTCCCCATTCTTTCCACCTCCTGCCATCCTCACCAGCTTGGCAACGTTTCCTTGGCCCTTTGGTGACTGAACTTTCTCTCACTGGTACGGAATTAATAGCTCAGTCTGTTTTCTTCCAATCCACGGGAGGCAGGAAGAAACCTCACATATCATGACTAAGTGACATTTAGCACATTGAGTATAATCAGTTTCAGCTCTTTTTGAGCAGGCACTGGTAGATTTAAGAAGTCAACACAGTAGGAAGTGTCTTACCCACAACAATCTGCCTACTCAGGAACAGGGAGTTGGACTTATAGCTCCTTTAAAGTGACAGGGTTGGTAAATGGGATGCTCGTTTGCATCTCTGTTTCTGGAAAGCCTCTTGCCGGTTCTGCTCCATGGCACTGCAGATTGGGGTAGCTGGGGCTGCAGGGATAATGTTATTACCGGCAACTCGCCCGTCTCCAAGGAACTACTGAGAGTTGTGCTTTCAGGAGACCCTTAGCAATTCCTCCCGCACCCTGGAGGCACCAATCAATACATGACTTTCTCTTGCTAGTGTCATCTGCGCAGGATATTGGCAGCATCTCTTACAGCAGGTGCTCATTAAGAAAACACAAGCTTTCCCCGCTCAGACCTCCACACAGCATTTTGTGGTCTGCATAATTCCTTGTGCTTAACGTTTTCCAGGGGAGCAAATGAGCTTGTAAAATCAGGGAAATGTGCTTGTGTATATTCACCCCCGAGACCTGGCTATTGGCTAAGCCCAGCTTATGTGATTGAGCCGTGTTTATGATTTATTGTTCACGTGCTTGTGTGTGCATGGCTTTTTTCAGAAGTAAAATGTACAACAGAAAATTCAATGAAGCTGTTCTGAGGGTACAACAGGGGGAAGTACAAGACAATGGATGAGGAGGATGGATTAGGAGAGGTTTGAGACATGGTTTAGCGGAGGAAAAGAAGGCAATAGGATCAAAATCTTACTGTGTTTCACAGTTTCTACAGCAGCCAGATCCCCAAACAAGTCAGGCCACGTGCTACTCTGATTTATACTGGTTTCAGACAACAGAGAACAACTGATGAACTCTTACAATGCCAACTCGGGTAGCTAGAGGGTTAGAACAATTAATGGAGCGGGAAGGAGGCATCTTCAAGTTGCATATTGAATTGCAGAGGGGTACACGAATACGCTCCCGTGGGGCAGCAAGCGCAGATCATAACGGTTCACTACTGGCAGTAACGTGAAAGAGCAGAAGGCACAAACATATGACGAGAGGCAGAAGAGAAGTATTTCCTTCGGTAGGCATCGCTGTAGCCGTTTGCCATGTGTGCTACAATGTACAGTACAAAATGTGCAATAATATTTTTCATAACCTGTCTATTGCTTTCAGTGACAATTCCTTTGGCATTGGGAATTGCATATCTCTGTGGGTCTGTGTGCTTAATGTTGGAATAAAAAAAAAAAAGCTTTAAAAGTCAGACATAAACTTTCCTTTATTTGGCCTCTCCTTCAAGTAGCTGCCATGTTTCTAGTCCTGTTTGAAGGCCAGACGAGGTAGTGAACTGCAGTCAACAACTGATGAGTAACATGTTCAAACATGTTTATAAGATCACATTTGGTTCTGTTAAAGTCTATTTTCTTTGAATGAGGTGGGTGATCTGGACTCCTCCGTATAACCACCCTTTTTTCTTCCTTATTTACCTATGTTACCCACAGGTTTTACTACTACCCACAGTAGCAGTAATAATTTGTTTGCATTTGGAGCGTGGATGAAATTGTTGAAAAAAATATAAGGGGGCTAGTAACAATTAATTAGAAAACCCCATTAGAAACATCTTTTAATGATTCTCCCTTTGGCAAGCTAACACTTTAATTTTTTCAGTTGACTTGTTATTAATGTGTTTTTAACCAGAGTATTATGCTACACTAAATCAAACCCCATAGAAAAACTTAAACCTATCACAATGATTAAATGATCGTTATCAATCAGACATGGTCTTGTTATGGAGTGAAACCAGGGGGTTTCCTTTTGCTTCTTGTTTTGTTTTTGGCAAGACTTATTTTCCATAAAAATATTAGCTGACACTAACTGTATTTATCTAATTTACAGCTTCATCAGATGCATTGTGAGCAATCTTGTAGGTTGTTTGCAGTGTAAGAGTAACGTTTGTCCTTGTGATCTAATTTGGTGTCTGAGCTGACACTGTGCTGTGCTGTAAGAAGAATATGCTACGTAGATTATTATTGTCAAATCAAGTCTTTATTTTGCTGTGGAAAATACAAATGTTTCATCTTATCTTCCATTACCATAGAAAGCAAGAGATCCCTCGCTGAAACTCAGTGTATGCTTTCTGTTTTCCTCTCATAATCTCTTATTTCTTCTTTGGTTGCTATAGAATCGGTAGCATCTCTTACTGCGCATTGTCTTTTTCAGTAAATGTGGTACATGTGCAAGTAGAAACTATATAAGAACAGTGGAAAAACTATTTGACACTCGTACCTTAAGCAATTAAATATTGTCAAATACGTTCTACATATCTCATGGTACCTGTTGCGGGCGCGGGGTCAGCTGCTCCTGTGTGCTGTCTCTTCCTGGACCAGATGAGGTATGTCGTTCTGCCCTTCGCGGGCCCTGCCTTGCTGAAGGTTTCCTTTGTCTCAGCCCTGCTAGTCTGGAGATGTAACTGAGTTTTGGGAATCTGCGCTCCAATAAACCATGTAGTGACTTGGGCATGTTTCCAGAACCAAAGAGCTCTTTATTTTCCTAACAGGAGCGAGGCATGAAGGGTAAAGGGGTTTTGAAGAGGCAGTCTGTGCTAGTGCCTCCCCATTTATTCCTGTCCCATTGCTCCCCTTCCGTTACTTCCATGTAACGCTGCGCGCGCGCATGCCATGGAGTTTGAAGGACTGATCTAGAGGGAAAACTCCTCAGTTGTCCAGTCCTGCTTAGCATAATGGCACGAGCAAGGATTGTCCGTGTGGGATGCAATGCAAGCGCAGGGCACCGGGGATGCTTAGACTGGTGCTGCCCCCGGGAGCAAATGCTTCCAAACCTGTTGCCTTCACCCAAGAGACTGCGGCTTCTGGGAAGCCACCGCTGGAGCTGTGTGGTGGTGCCTTTTGTTGAGGTTTTGGGCGTGGGCTTCAAGGCTGCATATTGAGTAGCAGTATATATGTGTCTATATATATAGATACTAGTATACATGTAGATACTGGTTTCAATATATCTTAAGGGACCTTCTGAAAACAGGCTCTCAAGTGCGTTTTCCTTTGTTTACGAATCAATAGGTGGTACTTTGGTTGACAGTTATCTCCAATCCTAGCCTTAAGTGGTCGCAGATCACTAACCTTTGGGTCATACTGTGCAGCTCAGCTGTATGCCCAAATGGCTAAAACAGCTAGGACCTGATCGATGTGGATTCAGTAGCACTGACAATAGGAGTTATGCTTACTACATTGATTTTTGGATGAGTTTTTTTCCTGAGATGTTGACCACTGCTACTTTTGATTTTTTCCTTGATGAGCTGTTTCGGGTATCTTGCCAGGAGAAGCGTGTATAAAACAACTCATTGCTACTTCTATGAGTGCTGCAGCACTGGTAGCAATGGTGATGGGAAGGAGGTAATACTGCTACCACTGCGCACAAGCTCCAGCTCCATCCCAGCTACCAGAGCCGCATCTTATGCTTTTGGCCAATGCCTGGTGAAGATCACCTGCCTCAGGGAAGAGGCATTTGTCCTTTTTTTTTTCCTTCTGTCCTAGATCCTGAGTCAAGCAAAGTTACACTTGTGTTTCAGAAGCTTAATGTAGCACATGTACAACTTCAGGGCTCAAGAAGTCTAAAAAGAAGTAACTCTGTCTTCAGAGCATGAGCCAGCTGCTTTTTCACAAGGGCGGTGTTCAGGCAGTGGGATGTTCGTGTGAAAGGTCCCCAAAACATTAAGAGATTTATTAGCATATAGTCACATGTGAAATCCCTTATTTTTCATATTGATACATTAAAGACTTTTTCTCACTGCCCGTCTCAGGAAAGCATCTCTCCCTAGACATCCTGGGTAGACAGTGAACAGCGGGACAACCTCCGTTCCCCAAAGTAATTCAGAGCTCCTGCGTTAGTTCCTAGCTTCGAATTCTGGAGGCACCTTCAGAGCTATACAAGGCACCTAAGAAAACTAACCTCTCGGTGCATCCCTGACCCCCTAATACTGTAAATATTTCAGGGTGCAAGTACCCTCTCTTTCAAAGTTTAGTTACACTGGAATCATTGAAACTGATGCTTATTTTGTAAGTTACGACTCCTGGAGATTACAAAATCAGGTCTCAGATTTGCGTGAGGAACTGTAGAGCCAATTCATTGCAGGGAGTTAACAGGATAGGTTACCTTAGCGAAGCAGGTGGTTTTCCACTCTTTAGTAATAAATTAAGACAGGATGGCATATGCAAACCAGAAACATGTTGTTTGTAAAAAAGCTATTAAGTGTGAATAGCAATATTCTCTGCCTCTAGATATTAGTGGGACCAATTTGAATGGGAGAAGGGGGAACTGCTAATTTAAATAAAATAAAAAAGAGCAATCAGTGTTTGATCTTTTGTTAAATATTTTGCCACTTGTGAGAGAAACAGCTGGTAAATTTTCAAGTACAAGTTTGCCACTTTGCAGAGGAAAGCCAGATTTGCCTGTGAAATGGTATGTACAGAAGAATGTGATAGGAGCAGTCATGGTGGGAGCCAGTGGTGAAACGATCTTCAGGATTGTGCGATTAACAAAGTATTTTTTTTTTCATATGTATGTAATTGTTTTGTGTGGTTCTGTTTAAAAGCTTTGTTTGGTTTCCAAATGGGGTAGAGTGTAATTAAGTGCAGAAGGATGGAAATGGCCTCTGATTGCACCTTACCCTGTTTTATATTCTGGCGCAGCAGTGAGTAACCTGTTAATATGGTGTATTTCACACCTCATTGCTGACCATATTAAAAGTTTTTATCCTCTCTAATTCCTTAGTAAATATTAATGTACAGTATTCACTAGTATCTGTCTATTTCATTTACTTTACCCATTCTTCTTTGTAATTCATTTTATTCCCTTTATCCTATGGTGATTCTAATCAAAGCCAAATCCAGTTGTTTTAATGATCAGTTTTTATTAGTCCTCCAGGCAAACTGCACTGCAGAGATATGTCATTGGAGCCCAATATTATTATGCCTCTACAGAAATGATTAATGTAACCTTTTTGCATATTGCAAGAATTAAAAACATAATAAATCAGCAGAGGTTTATTATACTAAGTGATGTATGTAACCTATTAGCCATTTTGTTTGTTTTAGTTGTACAGTACTTGTCAAGTTTTCTTAAAAGCCATTACTTATGGTCCTGATCCAAAGGCTACTAAAACTGATGTATAAATTGTTGTGTTAGTTTTGTAGCTGACTGATCTCAGCTGCTCCCATATGAAACTCATGGTAAAAGAAAATAGGAAGTTAAACCCAGAATTCCCACCACAGACTTCAGTGAAGCTAAGATTGCAGGAAATAAGTTTTGATTTTCTTAATAATGACACTGATAGTTTTTTGGTGTGGTTGGTTTTTTTTTTAAATTAATAAATATAAAAGCCCTAGTATGCACATTAATATTATACATACTAGGGACTACTTGTTTCTCAGATCTCTGCTCTGAAGTATATTGTGGACAAAGCAGTTTGGACTAGTGGCTGTATTGTCATTACTGTCTCTGCAAAACACAGGAGCTGTAGTCACTGCAAAATGTAGGACTGGCATGGCTTAACCCCAGCCGGCAACTAAGCCCCACGCCACTGCTTGCTCACTCGCCCCCAGCAGGATGGGGGAGAGAATCAGAAGGGCAAAAGTGAAGAAACTCATGGGCTGAGATAAAGACAGTTTAATAAGGGAAAGCAGAAGTCGCGCACACAGGCAAAGCAAAACAAGGAATTCATTCACCGGTTCCCGCAGGCAGGCAGGGGTTCAGCCATCTCCAGGAAAGCAGGGCTGCATCCCATGTTAACGGTTACAGGGGAAGACAAACGCCATCACCCCAAACATCCCCCCTTCCTTCTTCCCCAGCTTTATATGTTGAGCACGAGGTCATATGGTACAGAATGTACCTTTGGGCAGCTGGGGTCAGCGGCCAC
>NW_010533983.1:224411-249977 GCF_000687285.1 Phaethon lepturus
TGCCCCCCCCCCCGCCCAGTCCCCTTGCTGGTGGGCTGGGGTGGGGTGAGAGGCAGAAAAGGCCTTGACTGTGTAAGCACTGCTCAGCAGTAACTAAAACATCCCTGTGTTAGCAACAGCACAAATCCAAAACACAGCCCCTTACTAGCTACTGTGAAGAAAATTAACTCCATCCCAGCCAAAACCAGCACATCATGGATCACTGCACCAGACAAACAGAGTGAAAAACTGGTCCCTGCCCCAAAAAACAGGTTTACTCAACTGTAGTAACTCGCATTCCAGCAAAAAGTTCTGGCAGCAGGAGAGGCAGAGGACAAGGTCTTGCACGTGGCACCAGCACTCTTGGCAGTGATCTGAACCCATGCTCTTGTTCACGAGGTGTTTGGGGCTCAGCTGTGCCCTGGACAAGAGGTGGCCTCCTGGGCCAGCGGTTTTGTTCCAAGGGAATTATTTTGGCAAATAAAAACTGGTCATTCGATTTAAAAAAAAAAAAAATATATCAGTGGGTAGATTGAATAAATATGTTGCATCTCACATCAACAAACACAGAGTCATTCCCTGGGTCACAGAAATGGTTAAAAGAGCCAAGAAAGGACTTGGTTGCCAGCCTGCCTAGTGTAGCGAGCGTGGTCGGGAGGGGGGATTCTCGGCGGGCAAAACAGCAGGAGTGATGATAATGTTCTTGATGCTCTTACCATCCCAAGTAGGGCAAACAGAACACTTTAATTGCTTTGCAGTTCCAAAATATTTTACAAACACCAGACGGTGGAAACATTTCAGTGCTTCTGAAAGGTCCCGAATCCGATTGCCAAGAGGGAGGCTCGGCGGCTGGTGCCGCCTGGGCAGAGGCAGCCCGAGGAGTGCGGTGAGTAGCACAGCTTGTTTGCTGCCTCGCTGGGACCGGCACAAACCCAGGCTGGCTGGCAGCAGCTCAGCAGCTCATCTACCTAGCTGAGGCCTTGCTTAGAGGGTTTCACTGGTATCTACACATTCTGTTGACTTGGATTTTTCTTATAAAAAGCTTTTGTTGGATGGTGTTTGACAAGCCCTTCTCTTCTTTGCTCACTGTTCCCAACTGCTACAAATAGTGGCTTGTCACAGGTGGAGGAGCTTCTCCAAGGGACAGGGATTCAGGCACTGCTTGCCCATGTGGTTGAGTGGCTGGTCTTGAAGGTTCGTTCTTTGAAGGTTCATTCTTGAAAAGGAGGTGTAGTGAGGAATTGGAGTGCTTCCCTGGGTCAGTGGGTGGTGTGGGATGGAGCTGGGCGAGATAAGGAGGAAAGGAGACAGAAGGAGAAGCCTAGGGCAGTCAAGAGGGAGAGGTCCTGGGCTCTGCTAGCCACAGTCTGGGTGAAGACATGCAAAAAAGACTATGGCTTTTGGCAAGTGTAAGGGAACAAATGACTGGGCCAGGGCATTAGATCTTTCCGGGAGCCCCCGGGGAGGTGGCAGGACCCCAGCAGCCACCCCTGGGGGTCAGTGCAGTTAATAAAGCAAGGACTGAAGCTGAAGAGAAGCACAAGGTTACCGTTCCCCAGCCTGTGAGCAAGGGGGAAGCCAGGGGTAAGCCTGCACCTCTGCTCATTGGAAAAGGCTGGAAGTCATCAAAAATGAGCGAGAACTTCTTGGGGAACTGGAAATCCTGATAAAGGACAAGATGGCATTGAAAAGTGTATGCCATGAGAGGGGCCTGACTTGGAGCCACCCTGCTGTGAAAGGCTGCTCTGCCCTGTCATGTCCCCACAGCATTTTGGGGGACAAGTGGAGGGGTGTGGGAGTGCCCAGCTCCCAGGATATCTCCTATTGCCTTTCCTGAGGAGGAAAATGTAGAGGGTTTTTTTCCTTCCTGTTTTCCTCCCTCTCTCTTCCCCTTTCTTCTTTCTTTGCCTGTAGCCCTGGGCTAACCCAGGTGAAAGTTGACAGGAACTTTCTTCCCCAGGCCTGAAAGGGCAATGGGGGAACCTGAAGCTCTGCCCCTCCAGGTCCGAGGGGGCAGTTAAAAAGAAAACAGCGGAAGTGTGTAGGTGAGCGGATATAATCAAGGCTGGAGTAGGAGTGACCTATGCTGTGACCCAGGACCAAATGGGACCTGGGCAAGCTGAGCTCCAGAGGTGCTGTTCAATGGGATGAGTAAAGGAGTGCTCAGGCAAACACAAAGTGGGAGCAGGTGTTGATAGAGATGTGAGCATGTATAGTAATATATGTACCGTTAAGGGCACTAAGACAAATCCTTGCAAATAAAGACCTACTGTTTTGTACTCAAAAGTAGAAAGGAATGGGTTTTGGAGAGGCAAAATGAGCTAGAAGCAGCATATATGACATTGAGGGTTTTTTTATTGCATCCTTGATTGCAGGTCATCATTATATGCGCTTTTGTTGAACGCTGAGAAGCAGAGGAAATGAAAAATCAAAAAGCTGATCAAAAACTATCCTTTGTTCTAGGCTTTTTCTCAACTTTGGGAGCTGGCCTGGATTTTACTTTGTGGTATAGCATATCTTTTGAAGAAACATCCATGTATATAATTTTTAAATGATCAGCAATTCCTCCAATGGTTCATTCCTCTGTTGTTAAAAGTGTGTGGCTTTTGCCAGCCTAAATTTGTCTGGTTTCATGTCCTGCCTATGGGACTGTTGCACCTTTGCTAGGATGAAAAGCCTCCTCTTAGCATTTTCCCTTTCCCCAGGTAAGTATTTATTTAGTGATCAGACATGCCTTAACCTTCTCTTTGATAAGCTAAATAAATTGAACTCCTTGAGACTGTCACTGTAAGATGTGTTTTCCCATCCCTTAATCAATCTTGTGACCTACAGCCATATCCAATATATGAAGCTCTCCCTTGATGTGTGAACACCAATGCTGAATGTAGTATTTTGCTGGCAGTGGTGGCAATAAAGGTAGTGGTAATATAATTCTTCCCGTTTTCCCCCGCTATATGCCCAAAGCACTCCAGTCCTTGTAGCCACAAAGCTACTTCACAAGCTCCTGCTCAGGTCGCCATCAGCCAGGATGCTCCAGTCAGGCTGTGGGCTTTCTCCTGGCGTGCGTATGACTTGCTCTGCTTACCTGCTATCAGGTGTATCAGGTCATTCAGCACACACAGAGGTGAGTGGGGTTTTTCCCTGGTGTTTACTCTTGCTATTTATCATACAAATGATTCATCAAACCATTTTCACTTCACGCTAATCACTGCCTGCATGTGGACAATTAACAGAGTCTGGGTGTACCAACGTTGCCGTGCACATAGATCTTCTGATTATATGAAAAAAGATAGTTTTCTAGTATAAAAAGGCTTAACTTTTACTCAAGGAAGCAAGCATTTGTTCTGTCAGCAGTTTCTAAAGACTCATTTTCTTTCTTCTTCATGTTATTTTGTAGCTGTCCAGAAACGCTTTGCACAGCACTAGATGGAATAATCCCTCTGCACTTACCATGCCACGTGTGCCGTGGGAATTCCCAGCCATCTCTGTTATAAAAATCCCTTACCCATATTCTTGGCCGTAGAGAGAGGAAGGAAGAGGTTAGGTTGGTTTGTTTGTTTGGTGGTTTTATTTTGCTGGTTGGTTTGTTTTCCTTTGTGGGAACAGGGTCTGGGGAAGGAGGAGGGGCCTGGGGTCGGAGGGTCTAGGTTAAAAGGTAATTATTTTTGTAACAGAATTAAAACCTGAAACACATCGAACAGATTTCTGATACAAACAGGATCAGCATTAGCTTTTAAAGGATTGCTATTATCGTTTCAGGACTGCAATGTGATTTAAACTGTAATAGATATTGATTTCTATATTAGTGTTCTTGCTCCTTGTATTGCATTTCTGCTGCCATCTGCTAAAACAGGAATGGCATTTTTCACTTTATTGACTGGACGATGAGTTGGAATTCTGTATTCCTGCATGCTCTGGATCACTGAGATGACTGTAAGCTTACATGGAAAAGGAAGGTTGGGGACAATTCGGCTGCTGAGACACTTGTATTTTAAAGTTACAGGTACCGGTTATTAAGGATATATAGAATAAAATCTTTTAAAGGACTTCTAAGTCACTTATGGAAAGGCAGAATTCTACTCTAAAGAGCACCACAGCTACTCCACAGGGCACTATTATTTTAAACAGAGAAATAATTAGTGCAGTGTCCTGTGCTGGTGGTCTAAAACAGCATGGGTGGGATTTCCCAGGCCAGTCAGTTTTGACTTAGTTGAGCTCCCACTAAGAGCAGCGGTAATCTCGCCCACGCAGGCAAACGCAAGTGCTGTCCTTGTGCTGGCAACCCACAAATCTTCCTCCGCAGTCCAAACCAGTAGCTGACTGGGAGTTCTCAGTCTGCTCATTGAGCCCAGCATAGCCAAACTCACTCTGAGGCTTTCTCTCCAAAACCTCCTATTTCCCAGTTCCCACATCTATCTTTTCATTCCACATAGGCCTGTTGTCTCGTACCTTTGCCAAAAGCATGGGAGTCGCCTTTGAGATGGTTCATAGGTCCAAGCTAAGGCTCGGTCTTGCAGGCTCGCTGGCCCATCAGGGCCGCCCTGCCTGTTGACTTTCATCCACTAGCAACGTGGCAGCTCCTGACCTTTCACATCTGTAAACCTGCGTCTTCAGGCTGTCTCCCCTGTTGCTCTTCATGCTGGAGACAACTTGCACTTCGTTATTTTCTCTCCTTAAAAGTCCTTATTGTGATATACCTTGAAGCGGGGGAGCTGTGCGTCGATAACAAGTATGCCATTTATCCTTTTTCTGGCACGGACAAGCTCATTGTCCCTGGTGTCTAATGGTCCTTAAAAAAGAGCCGCCCCATTCTCTCTTCCCCCTGTCTTTCCATAGCGCTCTGCAGGCAGGCTGGCCACTGCCCCTTGCTGCACACGCGGGGTTTCCAGTGCTGCTACACAGAACATTTGTAAAATAATTTCTAGTGAGTTGTTCTATAAATGAACTTTATTACAGAATGCTATTCAAAATTGGAATACTCTGAAATGAAGTTGCCTCTTGATTATGACTTTTCCCAGAAAACTGATTTTGCCTAATGATAGAGAATGGTAATAAGCAGTACTTAATTAGCATAAATTACATTTAATGGGAACAAATTCTGCTAGTGCCAAGTAGTTAAGAGGTGTTTAATAGAACTGAAATTCTGAGAGCCGATTTTGTACTACCTGAAGGTGCCAACTAAATTTTTAAGGTCTGTGTTCTCCAGGGCATTCAGGTGGCCTCTGACAAGTAGGCAGCTAAAGTTTGGTGGCCTTAATTCAGGGAGAACTGACACAAATTTTGCAAGTTCAAGAAACAAACTTGTGTAGGAGTCTTTTTTTTTTTCCACTTTTATTTTTTACTTTAAGGTAAATATAGAAATTTATGTCAAAATTTAGAATCTGAATATAGGGATATAAGGGTAGTTTAATTTTGGCGGAGATCTGTCTCTCTATTCTGTCTCTGACAAAAACCTTGCAAGTGTACACTTGACAAGTCCCTCAGTGTATTCTCAGAGTTTCCAGCAGTCTATATCCTGGGGACATCCTTAGCCATTTGCTGCTTCTGTATTGTTGAAAGATTTTATCTTAATTTTTTTTTCCCCTGTTTGGCCGCTCTTGGACAGAAATCATAATGTATGGCAAAAACCTAAATTGCAGACTGGACATTAAGTTTCCCAGCTTCTATCTGTATATTTCCTGATCTCTGAATGCTTGATTTCTCAATTTTCAGTTGCATCATTGCATGCAGTTAATTACACGGGTGAAACATCAGTTTTACTTAGTTAGTGAGACATGCCGTGTTCTTCCTCACTAAGCACGCCAGGCTGGGCTTTCCAGGTCACAGGGTGGCAGGAACTAGGAATTTTGAGAAAGGTAACCCCACTGTACAGGCATGGCTAACCAATGTGTACATGTCAGGCTAATGTTACTGACCCCATATGGCAATGGGGAACAGAGGGAGCTGGAGGAATTAATTCTAGAAAAAAAAATGGAATATTCAAAAAATATCAGTCATGGAAAGCATAGAATAAAGCAAATGAATATAAATAATACATATTTTGCATACAAAAAATAAGTAAGAAGTGTTTGGGGTTTTTTAAAATCTAAGAAAGAAAAGAAATTTTGTACTGAGATTCCTATAATTTCTGAGATGCTAAGAAACATTACTGAGAGGCCAGCCCTGCAGCACCACGCCTTGCCCTGTACTTCAGATCTTATGCTGTAAGAAAGGAAGGGTGTCTGCATCTGTAGGTGGGAACGTGAGCATAAGCATGAGTTCAGTGCCAGGGGAGCACTGCTCTAGGGCAGAACCAGTTTATTATCTAATGAACAACACAAAGCAATAGAATTACAAAAAAGGAATGCGGTTTTCTTAATTTGTCACTGAGTTTTTGGGCAGACTGTGTCTAAACTTGGCTTTTTTCTATGCCATGCTTACCTAAAGCAGCCTGATCTATTCTGGTCAGTTCTAACCGTGTAGGTTAAAGTTCCTTCTGCAGCTTCTTCCTTTTTTTCTTGTCTTCTCTTTTTGTCCTCAGTTAGGCTAAAAGCTTTAGTGTACCAAGTCTGAGCTTTCATCACCTTCCTCAAGGATGGCTGCAGGCGTCTGCTGGCATTACCACAGCCCCTCTAGCATTCTCTGAATAAATCCCCTGTTTGTTCTTCAGATTAGGAGCAGGTTTTTTTACTCTGTATTTGTAAAGCACGTAAGCTTGATGGTGTTTTGGCCCAGGACTTGGCCTTCTAGCTACTATTAAAGGTCTGCTTTGAGCTCTGTGTGGGTAGTAAATAATTTGCCCATGTTTGCTGTGAAAGCTTGTAATTTACAGGCAAATATATTAGTAAATTCATAGTTGGCTTTTTAAGCAATTAATTCAAGTCAAACACAAATTGAGTACATGTAAAGGCAGCTAAACGCTACATGTAGTTTTGCACCTCGCTCTATACATATTCTTCAAATGAGGGCTGTCTTTTCAGCTGCTTCTTTTGAAATCAGAGGAGTGTATTACCCAAACAAACTGGGCTCTGGCGCTCTACGTGGTGGTTGCCTGTGTCAGACCAGGAGGGAACAAAGTGCCATGGGGCTGGGCATGAAGGGATGGATTTTGGTCCTCTCTGCACTGGGCCATATCACAGTCTAATGAAGCATAGCCCTCTAATTTCTCAACAGAAAGTGTCCACAGTAAACGGCTCCACTTCCCCTACTCATGGCAATATCTGTTCAGACCCCTTGAGGGGGGGGCTGTGTAATGAAAAGTCTCAGAAAACAAGGATTGCTGTTATATTATGGTATAAATCCTTGCAATCTGAAGATGTTTGTATGGCCTACTGCTCTAATAAAAGAGGACCTCGTAGTCATCCTCTGCATTTATTCTCCCAGAGTATCTGTGCTCCCATACTCGAGCTGGGAACAGAGCGACGGAGAAAATGGCTCATCTTCTCAAGGCTACAGGGAAATCTTTCAGGGCCAGGGGAGGGAATCTACCTCCTGGGAATTCCAGCCTGTGGTCCCTGCCCTGCCTTATAGCTGGGCGCTGTGTGCTGTGTCACTGAGAGTAAAAAAACAGAAGAAAGAGGAGAGCTGCTGCTGAAGTGTAGGCTTCTGTTTGGTAGCTGCTTCTGAAACAGAGCCTGCGGTTGGGAATGTTTATCATCGTGCTCATAATGAAGCCATTACACTGCAGTCACAACTCTGAATTGCAGCTAATAGATTTTCATTTTGTTTTCTCGGTTAAGTCATATTTGATAAATGCAGAAATGTGTAGGGAGCAGCTTATCTCAAGTAGACAGTTTCTTTTTAAATGGGTGGCTTGAATGTGCTTTGCATGAAGATTTTTTGAAAGAAAAAAGGGATTCTGTAACAAATCTTTACAGGTATTAAAAGGCAAACCCAGAGTATCCACCTGCTGAGTCCAAGTCTTCTACCTCTTAGGGATCTGTTAACTTGTAGCTGTTGAAGATAAACATTAATTTCTTTGTGTGTGGGTACTCCTGTATTTGTGTGTGCACACAAAAATTTTATAGTATTGAATATGTAATTCTTTGCCATGCTTTCTGTATTGTCTTAAAGATTGCCTTAAATGAATCTTACTAAAATTCTTTTATAGGAAACACACAAAATTTCATTACCTGCTTCTCTGCAGATAAATGCATAAGGATGTAATTTTTGTCTAATTTATTACCTTTTCCTCTTACTTTGAGTTTATATGGTGCAGGCCAGTTTGCACATAGCCTAATAGTAGTCTGGGAAGTGGTAGTGCCAGCATGTGGTATATCATTGCACTGGATTGTCCATTTCAGAATTACTATGGAAGAGTTTTCAGCACAAAGTACCTCAACATATATTATACAGGGAGGTGGAGGTCATTTTTTATTGGCTTTGGGGTTTTGTTTTTTTTTTTAATCCTGGCTGGAAAAGTTCATACTGTAATTAAGCCAGCATTCTCAGTCTCCCAACGCAATCCTGAGGAACTTTGTTGGCATTTTCAAACTTTGAGGCCAGAATGCAAGCGTGCCAATCTGCATTTTGGGACAAATTTTCAAAAGGGATTTATAGCTGCAGATAAGATTTAAAAGAGTACCCAAGCAAATCTGCAGCAGACCCCTTCCAGCAACTGAAGAAAATAGAATGAAACCATAAAGAAAAATCTGTCCCCTTGGCATTTCAGACAACATTAATTTCAGAGGTGCTGAGCATCACGTCATCTTGGGAGTTAGTTTGGCATTAAGGTGAAATGCAGCCCAGCACAGCGACTGTGGTGGAAGCTACATGCCTTCTTCCCAAGAGCCAGCTGCCGTTCCCAGTGAGGACACGTGGCAGGTTTGCATAAGGCAAGTCTCTAAATGTCATTAACTGGATCAAAAGGCTGTAATTTCTGTTGCAGCTACCGCTCTTTGATAACAGTTGCCCTATTGTTGGCAACTCTCTCATCCCCCTTTTTTCTTTTTGCCTCTCTTGAGTTTTGTCCCCTCTCTTTATCTTCTGGGTCTTTTCCTCTCACCCCAGTGCTGCCCCACGTGCTTTCCCAGGGTTTTCTTTCTCAGTTCTTTCTTCTGCCAGTTGTTTCTTGCCTGGGGCTCTCTCTGCCATGGTTCCTGTTGCTGGAGATGAGTTTGGAAAGCATCTCTCTCTGTGTCCGGGCTTTGGGCTTCCTGTGCCTTCACCCATATGTCACATTTGTGCTCTCCGTTCAGTTTTTCCTTTGCCCCTATTCCCAAGGCATAGGGTGTATCTCTGCAGGCCTGCTGCTTTCTGTCTGTCCATCCCCACTTACTAACTGCCACCATAACTGCATCCCTAGCCCCAGGCTGTCTTCTGCAGCTGACCTTCACCCCAGCCAACTCAGACATATAAAACAAAATTAGCCAGTATCACATATTTCAACAAAAGAGCTAGCCAGCAGATCATGTAAACTGTGAGCTATGCACCTACAGTAATATGACCTCAGACCATTAAAATCACATACTTTGTGTCTGTTTTAGGATTTGTATATAAATGTTGTACAGAGAGACGTTATTAGAGCTTAGTGAATAAAAATCTGGTCTTGGATTTCCATAGCTCGGGAGTCATTGGTTTGAATGGACTACAGGGGTTAAGAAGAAGGAATTGGAAGTCTGAACCATGTTTGTTGAAACTCCTGATGAATTATACAAAGTCAGTCTGTTTATCGGAGTGCCGTCATCTTTGCAAGACAAAATGATGGGAAAAATACACTCAGTGAAGAATTCCATGTCAAGAAAAAATTGATTAATTTACTAAACTGTTCTTCCAAATGTTAAGAGTAAGAGATACACAAAATAGACTTTTGGAGCACACCGATATGAGGACATTGCTATCAACTTGAGAGAGCTCTTGCTTACCTGAAGGCTTCCACAGCCACAGACTATTGCTTCACATTGCAGTGCTGTTAAGTGGAAAAGGGTCCATTTTAAGTTCAAGTAAACGGTATGAAACTTGTGGTGAATGTTTTCAGCAGATTCTTCAACTGAAGTTGTATTTCTCTGTATCTGTCATGATAAAAGTAAACAATAATAGTTGCACTGTCTAAGCCATACAGTTTCTTCACCTCAAAAACTGCAAGCATGGGCTTGCAAAAGGGCACTGTTTCCCAAGGCAGCTTGTTGAGTCAGCTACTGCTTTTCTGCCAGACTTGTGTCTGAACTCTGATGTACTGCTTTCTAGGTCACTAGAGACCAGCAATGAAGAGTGATTAGCGTTAGAGATGTTTTGTTGGTGTGCCACGTTTCAAAAACATATGGGACCAATCCTGACAGATGCTGAGACTCTGCTAGTCCTACTGGCCACGGGGCCAATGCCTGTAAGGATAGGCTGCTTTGGTTCTACCCCACATATCCTCGACAGGATTTCTGGATGTGTGAAAGCATCAGGCGTACTAGGTCTATGCCATTCAGCCACTTTGAGCATGTACTGTGCTACTCTGAGGTTTTGGTACCACCACAGTCATGTTCAAACCATTGTGCATGTGCACGCACCAGCGCCTGAACTCACAGAATGGCAGAAAACAGCTATTTGGTTGGTAACAAGGGAGAGAAAGGTTGGCTGTCTGAAAAGAAAGCATGCTGAAATCCTAGGAATGGTATATTCACATCTAAGAAAATCATAAAATCTTTGATTCAAAGCTAAGCGGCAAGAGTCTTTCCACTGAACCCAGTGAGTATTTAAAACTGGGTTGAAACAAATAATAGGTGATTCAGCCTAAAACTGTCCAATTCTTTTCCTTTCCTCATACAAAATAGGCACTAACATTTGAAGGGGGTTCAATTAAATGCTTTTTATTTCTGTGTAGCAGTTAATCTTGCACATGCAAACAGTTGTGACCAACATTTTATTACTACTTGTTTTGCCTTTTCAGTGGAATTTAAACTTTCTTCGTGCATCCCCATTTTTTCTTTAATTCTTTTGTTTCATTAAGGAGAGCTTACTGAGACTTCCAGACTCATCCATTAGCTTTCTAATGATGACATTAGAAAGAGCTAGTGTCTGCCAGTGTCTTCTGTCAGCAACAAAACAAAAGTAAACATGTCTGAGACAGTTTTGTTTTGGGTTTTGGGGTGGGGGGGTGGTGTGCTTTCATTTAAGTAAATATCCCCTATCCAATGAAGCAGTCCCTTTTCACTTATACAAGTGTCTCTAGCACTCAAAGGTGGATATCTGAGCCCACAGCAAGCTGTTCTCTGCCCTGGCTTTCCCTGAGGACCACGTTTCTGCTGATGTTGCTTATGCCAACGGTGTGAAGGAAATCCAGGCACTAATGGTCAGTTGCCCTATATGATTTCCTTCCTAGACCAGATCCCTTGGATCCTTTCCCCAGCTCCCATGCAGAGGCATGGCCAAGTTGCTTCTGCATCAGGAAATTAAGACACCTGTTTTCCCTCCCCAACCTCGTAACTCTAGGTGAAATAGCCTCTCGTGTGCTGAGCACCTTTCTCCTCACACCAGTCTTTCAAGCAGTCTTGATGGCCATTCATGTCACCATGCAAGAGATCAAAAGGTGCAGCCATCACCCAGAGGAACTGTCTAGTTGCAAACCAGCTGTGAAAGCCAGTGCTACAAGGTGGCTAATGTGGCCCTGTCTCAAAGAGGAGGGTAGCCCTCACTGGAGCATGGGCTGTGTCACTTGTGTCACTATAGGCTGTCTCCACCCTTGAAAGCCACAGAGAGGCTATCTGTCCATTTATTTCCTTACCAGGAGTTAGGCAATCACAGTACGGTGGCATGTGGGAGACTGGCTGTGAAGTGGTTGCTCTTTTGAATGACTTCCAATGAGAGAAGGACGTGTGGGACAAAGCTCTGAGTCGCTCGTGGTGTGACTGTGTGTGGAGACCTCTCCACCAGTACAGCTGCAGGTGGGTAGCCTCGTATTTCTGAATGGCTCTCAAATACTGTGGCCAGCTGTCAGGAGGTTTCAATTGACTTGGTAGAAGCTGATACATTGCAGGTATGTCCTAAAATCAGCAGACCACCCCTATTTGGCAGAGCATTGAAGTGCATCTCTTTGACATTAATAGGATGTTTGAGAAGTTTGGTGCAGTAAGGATTTTAATTAAAATATGCTTTCTTCAGTAATGTGGCTTAGATAAAATCAAACTCTTGGACAACTTCTGTAAAGAAAGGTTTCCCTCAGTAGGTATAAATATGTGGTGGAATCTTCTTTGATTTTAATGCAGATGCAACCCTTAATTTATTTTGTTTTCAATACACTATCAAATCTCTGAAAAACAAATTTTGGAAGAGTTTTCTGTTGCCTCAGTTAATTTATTCAAGTTTATCATTACTTTGATGTCTTTTACAACAAAGAATCAAATTCATGAGATTTTTGGCATATTGATGAATATTTGCTTTCAGTTAGAAAGTAATTACTCCAGAGAGAAGACTTTTCAGCTAGCAGGTCTACTTACATATAGTAAATATACTGCAACAACATTTTCCTGTGTAATATGAGGCTAACTACATTTTTTTAAAAAAAGCTGTAAGGTACCAAACTTTCCATATTTCTTTGAAGCTTATGAAATTGCTAAATAGGAAATTTCTCTCACAAGTTTGACGTAGGTGTTAAAGGATCTCTCCTTGCATCTCCCTACAAATGGTATTACCTTTAACAGAAAAGATACAGAATTTATCCCCTATTAGTTGAGAAAACTAGCCCTTTGATCAAATGGTAACCCAAAAAACTTGCGGGGACATTTAGTAAGACCCTAGTCAGTCATCACCGAACACTAAGAATCTCTCCTGTGCTTTTTCAGGTTTTTTTTTTTAAGGAGGAAAAGGAACACTGCTTAGATTTGTTCATAGAAGCCTTTCAGTGACAGTACCTCGGGATTAATCTCCTTTCCTATGGAAAGGATGTAGGACATTCTTGCAGAACTGTATAGACTTGTCACTGTAGTATACGTGCACCTATCAATTACAAAGTCATTTTATTCTCTCTGCAATCTTGTGAAGAAAGTAAATTCCCTTTCACAGTACTGGAAGTGGGACTCAAAGGAGATTAGATTTGCCAGACTGTGTCTGTGACTCCGGGAGCTACCTGTGGCTGAGCCGGAGGCTCTGTGGTATTCGTCTTGCCCCCCACAATCCACAGGCATAAAAACTACCTGTGGGTCACTGTATCTCACTAGCGAGATACAGCACGTCTCCTGTAGTCTTAATGTAAATGTTCACCACATCAGTTGGAAGAGTTCTGACTTATTTCACTGATGCTGTTTAATCATTTAGTAAAGCAGAGCAGCTGATTAGTGGGTCACAGCAGTGGGGTCCATCCAGGCCACCAAAATACCTGTCTCAGTACCTTCCTCCCTGGAGGGCCCAGGGAGGAGGGTTCCCTCAAATGTGCCTTCAGGTGTTTGACACTTGGTTTGAAATAGCAGTGGCTATACAGGAGATGCTTGTTAGGGAGGTAATTTCTTTGGGGGAAGTGCTGTGTTTTGCTTTGAAGTCTGATTTTTCTAGAGAAGTGTCTGGGGGGACAAGAAGTGTTTCCAGGGACAGCAGGTTCGCAGTCCTTTTGCAAGTGTTGTATGGCTTTGGCAATATGACCGCGCTGGGTGATAGCTTCCTTCTATCAGAGGCATCATTCTTGTAAGCCGGTCTATTGCACAGCACCCATTAGGAGATCCTTCACACTCTAGCTGTTCTGTGATTCCCCGATGGCATTGAAAAAGGCATTGCCCAGAGATGCTGCTACCCAAACTTACAGGACTTCTTTTCCCACCACCTCCTGGCCCAAAGACTCAAAGAGAGGAAGACCAAGAGTGTTCCCCTGCAAGGGAAATTACAGTCAAATCATAGCAGTAATAGTAATAAGCAAGGAAGGGAGCAGTGAGGCTTGTCGCCTGCACCTGCAGCCCTCTTACCTGTTTCATCCTTAGCTCTCACTGCTCCTGTGTGGTATGATATTGTGTAGGGTACCATTTCCTGCTTGGGGGTCAAGCATGCAATGTTACACTCATCAGCAGTTAGCGATGGGTGCGTTGCGTTCTGCAGCATTACAAATTGCATCCCGTTCATCTCTGAGGTTTGGTGACACTATTATTTCAAATGCCATTGTGAGTTACTGTATCCTATCAAATAGAAAGGTATATATGAAATACCAGGGGGAAACAACTGATGTCAAGTCAAAATACTGATAAATTCATTTCTAATGAATGCTACTAGTCATCCAGCCAAGTTTGCTCTAGAGGGAGATGGCAGATTCAGGACAGAATATAATCCCTATGATCAAATGGTAATTATGAGAGCAAATACCTGTGTCTATTCATTTTGAGCTAGGTGCTGAGTAGGAAATGTCACTGTGCAGAATGTTGCCTAGGGAATACAGAGAACAGCAGGATCTCATAATGTCTTTTCTAAGAGGTGATAAAAAGGAGAGGTACTCAGTCTGTTCTTACAAATGTGTTCATTTCTGGGCTGGACCAAGACAGAAGCATTTCAGGTGTGAATTGTATGTCTGAGAGAGGTTAATAAGCAGGTACCAGTAGAGATTCTAAATATGGTTAGTTTGAGGTTTTTCTGCCTGTTGGCACATTCCCACAGAAAACTGAAACCCACCCAGGTTTCATCTGTGGGACAACTTGTCATGCTGGGGCATAGACCAGGGTTGTTGTCGGAGTATTTTGGTAAGTGCACTTCTCTCCATTGTCCCCATTCTTTTCATGCTTGGCACCCCAGGTTATATTTCAAGAAGGATTAAATGCGATGGAGCTTTTCACTGGAGGGTTCTGAAGGTTTGTTTCCCCATAGGGACCCTTTTGAGCAAGATACAGTGACTATTTCAAGAGGGGGGAAAAAAAAGTCTCCTTTCAAAACTCTTTTATTTTTGAGGTTCTATTAAAGGACTGGGCTCCTCTGTGCTCTCTTTTGTGCTCATGCATAACACAATGTGATACCCATCAGACTGCATACAGAAGTTGCTGGGTACAAGGAAAAAGTGCCTTCAGCTTTCCTCTCAACAATGCTTTTAACTTCGAGCAAGTCAGAGGCCCTTATTTCTCCCCAGGTTATTCCAGGCACCTCTCCAGTATATATAAGAGTAAGCAATTCATATTCAGAGATGTTAGAAGTATCTAGGGAAATATTTTTTTCATCAAGCCTTCTGATTTAGCCATTGCTCCCTACATTTTACACCTCTCTTTGGTTCACCACTTTGTCACCGAAAGAAGTCTTTCCCATCCCAGCCACCTAGGAGGAAATAAGCAGAAGGCTGTCAGGGGGTGGAGTTTGGATATCATGCAAACTTCTGTAATTCCTTTGCTTTTGGAGTGGAAAAAAGTGCCTAACTGTTCTGTACAGTGTGCAGCCATCCAAATCCTAATCTCTGCTGTGATGCAGGCCAACCACTGCTTGCCATGGGGTGTATTTCGTCTTTGTCTGACATGTCTTGAGGGCTTGAGGGCTCTTCATCAGACGTGGAGTGGGGGGCATACAGCTGCTACTCCATCCCAGGAGGAACTGGGTGGGATACTGGCACCCCCCCACCGCTTGCCAGCTGGACACGAGGGAAGGGAGGCCAGACAGCAAGCCTCGCTTTCCCACCAGCAGTGGCCCTCGCAAGTTTGGGTGCCTGCACCTGTGTATACAAACAGCCCTACACTTGGCCTCCTTTTTTGTCTCCTGCACATAGAGGGATGAGCAACCACTTGTTTTAAGTATTTAACCTCAGTGTTGCATTCACCTCTTCTTAATGCCCTTTTTAGTTGTGCGGTGACTGACAACCTTGGTTCCTGACAGTGCTAACAAACCCAGCTGCCGAATAAACCAGACCAAAGGAGACAGCAATAATATACTGATTTGTTAATTTGATTTACATTAGAACAGGTTTATAATGACTGTAAATTACTATTTTTACAAGAGGTACATAAACAAGTGAAATGGAAATGACTGCTCTGCATGCTACTGCACATTCCTAATGCTGCAGTTATACGTATACAAATGAATTCCCTCACTTCCACTAGCCAAATGCTGCCATAAAGCGCCTGTGGCTGCGCAGGGTGGCAGTCCCTCCTGTAGTGCATGTATGTGGGGAACCCCATTCCATCCACTTCCATAGAGAGGGGCTATTGATGAGAGGTTTGGGGTTACCCAGCTTCCCGGTAAATCTTAACCACCTTTTCTCTTTTAAAACAGATGATACTTAACATTTTTGTGCATTAATCGGAGTCAGACCACATGTTCTCTCTTGTTTTGGATGCAAGAACAGTGCAAAAGTAGTCCATTAAGGTCTCTTTGTGCTAGGACCCTGCACACTAGCAGGGCGCTCTAAGCAAATACCACCCACCCCAGGTAAAGGTTGAGCTCTGTTACTACATAGGTGTTACTCTGAATTAGTGTCAGGCTGTACCTTACCTCTTGGAGAACTTGTGCTGTTCCCCTTAGCACACAGGGCACCCAAACATGTTTGGAGCAAACAGGAGAAATAGCACTTTGATTAGGGGAAGCAATTGGGACGTGCAGAAAAGAGAAACGTCAGAAGAAAAAGCTTAGAGATACCTGAGGAAAGAATCTTCATTTTCCTTCCAGAAACTTGGAGGTGATGAGTGTTTTATGCCCTCAGTATCTCTCTTGGAAAGTATCCATGATTTCACACAGGCAAAAGGCAGAGCAGCTGAGATATGAAGACAGACACTGGGAGAGAAGCAAAGCCAAAGGTTGACAGCTAAACTGGGTCTGTGCCATGTGTGGCAACAGGAGAAGCCCTTTCTGCATGTTTTGGCTGCACAAACATCAGCACTGTCACTATCCCTTTGTTGCTGCAATCAAAGCACACCCTTCAGCTCTGAGCACGAGATGTCATCTTTAGTTCTTCCTTTATCTTGCACAATACTAACCACAGTGTCTTACGTGGAAGTTCAGGTGTGCTTCTGGCTGTGTCAAGTGTGTGAGATCAGATGAGAACATTCCAGCTGTGCTGAGCACAGAGCCCTTTAGGGAGAGTGTTAGGTCCAAATCTCTCCATTCTGTGTCTCACAGAATCAGGTCTACAATTATTAATATGTGACAAATATTTATGGATGATGTTTCCATTTCATAGTGATATTTACAACTAAGTCTAGCCCACCCTTCACTGTGTACCACTCAGCCTGCCACTGAGCTGGCTGTTGATTTATGCTGACTGGAAAGGGGAGATTTCATAGCTTAGTATAGGCTGAGGAAAAACAAATAAAGGAATATCAGTAAATATGGGAACAGGGAAAAATATGAAGACTGCAGCAAGATTAGACATATACCAAATGGCTTTAAAATGGTAATTGGTCAAGCATAAAGTTATGTCTACATAATCATTCAGTATATTTCAAGGATAATAATCTATCAGTGTAGCAGGTGGGCCAAAAAGCAAGCTACTGCTTCTCTCAGCCTTTGCAAATAAGGTTTGATGTGCATGTTGCATGGTAATCTCCAGATGCTGAGGCATATGTTGCCATTGGGTAACAATTTTTTAGAGGCAAGTTGGGTAGTTTTGCTTATAGAAGCTGAGAATTTCTGAATTAAATAGCTGTTTGTAATAAGCCTGTCAAGTAGAGCTTCAGGAACCTGGTACCGTTTGTTTCCATTGTAGGAAGTATTTAAAAAAAACGCAGCACCAAACACCCTCAACCCCCACACCCCCCTCACCAGACCTTCACTGTAACCTGTATCACATCAGATGTGAAACTTCTAGGAGGCTGCATAATTTGGGGAAGGCTATTTCATCTTTCACTGTTCCACGTCTGTTTGCTGACAGCCTTCCCCATTATAAAACTGCCTTTTGATACTTCCAACTTGTAATTTACTGCACCTCACGAAAGCAGAAGCTGTTGTGTACTTGTATCATCACATCTGATTTTTTTTTTTTTTTTTAAGAACCGTAACATCGTTCTACATTTTCCATTTTTGATGCCTGTTCTTAGCAAGATCAGGTATTCAGTTATGGTACGCCCTAGGTAAATACAGTAAAAGATTAATCCTGCTCCAAATATTCCTGGTTTTTACTAATCCAGGAGTCCCAGTGTTAGCTCAGGAGACTATTGTGCTTGGAGCTGTACAAACAGAACAAAGACAATCCTCATCCAATATTGTGGGCTAAGAATCATGAGCTACGTATGAGCTACAAGCTTGAAACCCAGTATCTCATTACTTATGCAGTTTGATTTTTGATTTGGAAATACGGTAAATTACCTTTTAGTAAATGCCTGACACTTGTTTGCATCATTTTCTGGACTGACAGATGCAAATGTATTGCTGACTCTGAAGGTAATTGCAGGTTTCTTCCATGACCACCACCCGGATCATTTTAGCCTCTTCATGTCTCCGTTATCTCACCTGAAAAATGGGAACAATACTTCCTAGGAGTGCTGCCACATTTACTGTTTGTAACAGCTGTTAGGACTCGGGAACAAAAGACTTTTTACATTTCTAAAAAGTTATTTCTTCCATTGATTTTGCTGGAATTAGTGTCAAGACTGTAATGCTTTGATTTAAGAACTCCCTGGGTCCCTTGTTACCTGCTTTAGGGGGCCAAAATATTTGGCAGCTACTGAAATGGTTTTCAGTCTGCACAGGTCTCTTCTCTTTAACACGTGTACTATAGTGGTGGGTAACTCTTCATTTCAATTTATGTCATCTTGGATCTTTCTTCAGGCCAGACTGAAACACCCCTGCTCACAACGAGTAGTACCATACTCCATAAAAAGTCTCATTGATTTCAGAAGGGCTTTCACTGATATGTTGTACATTGTTAAGTAAGGGAATAAATATCACAGTCTGGCTCTGTACAGTGAAAGCAACAGAAACTGGAGGGTGGGGAGTGGGAATTCCAGAGACAAGGAAACCTTTCATTTAAAAAAGATGCAAAGAAAACCTGATTCATCTGAATGTCTTAACTCTAAAGAAAAACTTTCACTGGCAAATGATAGAATATAGTGTAGAAGCTGGCATCTGTAGTAAAGCAGAATTTAGAAAGCTCATTCCAAATAAGAATATAAATTACTTGGCTGCTGTATCATAAATTTTACCCAAACACTGGGAATTCAACTGAAGTATTACTTTAACCACTGAAAAATTCCAGGATTTAAAGGATATGGTGTTTCTGGGAGTGAGGCTGTTGTTTGGGTTTTGTTGCATTCATTTTTCAGTCATATTTTACAGGCAAATCTTTTAGAAGTTATGCAATACACCAGCGGTACACCTTCAGAGCTATTGAAAAAGTATGTTTTTAACTTTGTGGGCTTAAAGGCTAAATAAGGGTACAATAACACCTGAGTCAAAAGTATTTTATACCTATAAATGTTTGTGTATCTGCTAGTCTGTCTGCTGGCTTTCTGTCTCCCTACTTGTGTTGGGGTTATGTTTTTGAGCTACACCACCCAGCCGGCACTGCAAAGCAGCAGTATGCTGAGCCGGGTGCATTATGCAGCGCTGAAGGTGTGGTTTCCCTCTGTATCTTGCTATCCAAACCGAAGGGAAGCATTTAACAGTTGAAGTTAGGGGAAAATTATTCAGACTTGCTTCACCAGTGCCTTGACCTTAAGGTAGTCATTCAGGGCTCTGCAAGGGCAGATGCGATTCTCCTTGTACTTACAGTGGTAAGCAGTGTTTTACATCAAGCTGGCAGATGTAACTACAGCATGGTGCAAAGAGGTGGAAAAGGGCCCCATGGTTGCATATGCAGTGAGCTTTCCATTTCAAGAGCCAGACATTTTTTAAAAGAAAAATGAAACTCGGTGTGCCGTGCTGTTTCAAACCAAAATACAGGTCATACCGGGAAGCTGCAGAAAGCAGCTCTACCTTTTCCTCCCGTCCTGATGCTAAGCCCACACTGTCTTTAACAATCTCCCCTTCTTCCCCTGCTCCACACACAAAGAGCAAAAATGCTTCCGTTCACATCCATTGTTGAGTGCTAATGCTAATCTGTGCCTTCATACTCTGGCAGCAACAATGCGTATGCAATGACGTCTGCTGGGGGCAGGATGGTTTCTCCCTAGTATGCACCAAGAAAAGCTGTCCCAGATACCGACCTTGCTAAAACAAACTGTGTTCAGTCACTTCTGTATCGGCCGCTGTAGAGTGCGCTATTAGAAGACACAGCGGAAGAAGACTACTTGGAAACGCTGCAGGGCACAGTGTTGCTTTGAAGGTGCACCGCAGAGAAAGCTGACAAGCCGTGCTCCTGCTACAGCACTGCAGTTGGATTTTCTTTCAGATGCTTTTCAAGGTCTTGATTTTAGTGGGAGTTACAGATCCTTATCTGAAAACAAGACAATTTACTTAAACGCACCCTTGGAAAAGCATTTGGCTGATGTTTGCAATTGTCTATTTCCTGTTCTTTCTCCTGTAGAGCAGTGAAGAAAGTGAGTTGATGAAAGTTCAAAATCTCATGCATGCTTTATTATTTCCATTGCTGCAGCACCCAGAAACCCCAATTAAAGCAGTCATGTTTGTAATTGGGGGGGGCTTTTGTTTTCAATATGTAGGCAAAAAGACGGTAATGAATTTTTAACAAGCTACCTCTGTCTACTCAGCTTACCTTTTTTACAGCAGACTATCTCATAAAAGGGAAGAATTAAAGCACGATAATTTTCAAATGAGCATGTAAATCAGACTTTTGGTCATGTTTGCAATTTTCCTGTCTTGAAATTTTCCTGGGTAGCAGGTAAAGCAGAGGATAATCTTCCAATACAAACCCTGAACTTAATCAGTCCCTTCATGACTGTAAGTCAAGCTCAACTTTCAATTATATCAAATTCAGTCCAGTTACAATTAATTTTTCCCTAGCACAAGCCATTATTAACAATATTGGAGACAAACCTCAAATGACCCATATTTTCTCTGTAATGGAAAAAAACCAAAAACACCAGAGGGTGCTTAGTTGCTGCAGGTTTCCACCATCTGAACTAGTAGAGGTCCATAATGCATATTCTTGTTCAGAAAGTGATTTATTTTTTCTCTAGTTAGATTAAAGAGCAGGGCTCCATTGTATTTAATTAGAAAGAAATAGGGGGCAAAAAAGCATGTCTTGAGAAAACCCAGGAAGTGAAAAATAAATAAAAATCAGGCTTCTGGTTTTAAGGAAAAACAGCAGTTGATGGGCTTGTGAGGTCCATAGCTATCACTTCTCAGGTTACAAATGTACAGGATAAGGCATTCGGAAAGTAAAACCCCAGCAGCAGCACTTCCAAACGTTGCACACTCAAGGTGCCAGTGACACACAGTACATCCAGCCACACGCCTAGCTTATTCCTCACTGAGGAATTCAGGAGCTGGGCCTTTCTAGTCTCCCTCTTTGGCATTTATCCAAGATTACTGAGGCTTTGAAAAGCAGAATTGTTCTGAAAGGGGGATGGCAGCTCCAAGCAGCCATTGGCAATGCTACTGCACATCCATCGTCTCCCTGTAATACATGACCACGTGTACACTCACATCACAGACAGTGCTCTTTTCACTAGCTGAGAGGCTGGAACGAATGCCAGAGAATTAGGAGGAACTGGCCAGCCTTCAAGATTTCTTCACAAGGACTTCTTAATCGGCTCCTATGCCTCTGTACTCTCATGCCTGTGTGTCTGGTAATTTGCTCTACTTTATGTACACTCTGCTCATCATACAGATTGGCTTTTTACTTTCTGCAGCAATTCCTCTCACTTTGCCAACACCTTGCCATTTGCAGCTTTAATGCCTATTGATAGCACTTCATCAGCAATAGCTGCCAATGTATATTCCTTTTACAAGATGTTCACCCTCAGTTTTTATAGATAGTTACAAATTTAGCCACAAACTGATTGAATAGTTCATTTTCATTTGCTTTTCACATGGAATAGATTCACCAAAATGAATAGATCATCAGAAGATTGAAAACAGAGATGAAGAAGCTTCTCTAGTGTGTATTATGTGCTCCAAGCCAGAGTCAGCTCTACCAAAACCATTCCTGTGTGCTTAGTCTGGTTCTTAATACCTTCAGTGAGAGGCTTGTTGCAGCTTACCATAGCCAGCTGCCTGCTCCGCCCTAATACTGGTCCTCATCCCAGCACCAACGTGCACTCCCTAACTTGATTTTCTTCTACCACGGGTAATACTTCACTCCCCAGACTTGGCCACAGGAGCCTAAGCAATGATCTTGTCAGTGAAACCAAGGCAGAGAAGGCTTCTAATACCTCAGGCTTTTCTGTGTCCTCTGTCACTCTCATTTACCAGTGAGTACATGTTTTTCTTAGTCTCCCTTTCACTGGTGATAAGCCTGTCTTGTGGCCCTTCACATCCCTTGCAGTTTCAATGCAAATGGAGATTTTGATCTCTTGGTTGTCACCATGTGCCCCATCCCACCATCCTGTACGTTTTTTTTTTTCCTGTCTGGCTAAACGGGGGGTGCCTGGCAGAGCTGTGTGTGGCCACCTCTTCTCCTGCACGCTCGTGCTCTGACATGCTCTAATTCTCTAATTGGAGATGATTTGTTAAAATTATTTCTATTTTTCAGATGCTCTGACAGATGCTCAGTTTTCTATTGCCAACAACCATCCCTGTGTCTCTGGTTAGTAACAGTAAAGTCCAAAGCAAGCTTCAAGTGCTTCTCCCAGTTCAGTTTCAAACTCACCTTGGTGTAAGATTAGAATTTATCATTTAAGCAATTTGCTTCTATTTTTTTTAATGGAAACTGATGGAAATGGGGGGAGGGATTAAGCATCAGCCCATGCACAAGGGACTTTTTTTCTCTTAAGGGATGATACTACAATAATCCTTACACAAAGATTTCTGTCCCTTGGTATTTTACAAGAAAACTATGTTTTTAGAGTTGCATTATCAACTGCCATCCCACAGTAATTGTTTTCATTTACTATCAATGGCAGAACTAAACTGCCTTTTGAGATTCAGTGAGGTGCAACAATTTGCTGCAAAGAGATACAAGATCACCTCTTCTCCCATACCATAGCTAGAAATAAATGCTTTGGATGTTGCTAGCTCTCATTTCACAGTATCTTCTGCTTTATGGAATAGCTTATGTCAGAACTTACAGGTTCTTATGGCTTGGTAACCTATCACAGGAGTATCTCTATTTCCTGTTACAACAGCCTGTCTTGACTTGCATTAAACTTTGAAGATGTCATTAGCCTGCACTGCTTGAGTGTACCAAGTCAGTGATAGCAAGATGTTGTTTAGTGCATATCCCAACACATATCAGTTGGAGAAGATTCAGTGAAATGAATAGTCCTGTCTTTTATAGTTCATTTGAACGTTTTTAATCTGAATGTGTGACTAGATGGCTACAAATTTGTGGGGTCTCTAGTATAAGGTTTGACTGCAACCTTGTGAAATAGCTGTTAACTTGGTAACTGTTCTGGATACCAGCAAATGTTGGGTTTCAATTAAATCAAAATTGTCTACAGTTGTTCTTCATTGTCCTTTAATTACCAAAGTATATGTCTTCCCATTATTGATTTGACAGTAGTACATGAATGCCTCAATCAAGATCATGACCCTATGATGCTTAGCTACTATAGATACATAGAAATTATTGTCATGTCCTAAGGAGCCTAAACAGGCTAATAAAGAAAACTGAGTGGTTGTAAATTGTCTTCTGAGCGCCTTGTTTTTTATAGGAACTGGTTTGTTACTCAGGGAATACTACTCAGCCAACAGTGATTATAAAGACTCTTCCATTCATCTTGCACTGTCTCTGCCAGTCTGGGAAGCTATTACCTCTGCTTTGTAACACACCAGTCTTTATGAACTTTGCTTCAGATCTCTAATCTATCCTTAAATTAGGTATATTTTTCTCAGCTAGCTCAGTATGCAGCCCTTTGTCCATCAGCTGGTTCCAATTACGTGATCCTCACACGCTATCTCTGAATAAATGTTCTTTGAAGTTACAAAGTAGAAAGATGCTCTTGGTAAGCTACTTTGATTCAATTGCTTCAAATAGGAAGAGCACTGTTGAGGTACAAAGGTTAATTTCACCCGTCTCAAGTGAAACAAGAATTTAATGAAGTCCAACAGATGCTGAGTTTACTACTCCTGAAAACCCACTTTCTCCAAATTCTTTACCCAAGTAGATAGTCTATGATGTTTTCTTTTCTAGCAAAGGATATATTGCTTGGCCTAGTTTTTCGTAAAATCTAAGATGCCAGGAATGAGCCTACTGAGAACAATACAAGATGCTTAGTATGGTCTTAAAGTAAAGAAATAAATAAAGCTAACTGCTTGATTTAATTCCTGATTGGGGGCCCAGCCTTCCTAATGAGTACTGAGGAATCGCCCTACACCTATTGTGTCACGCTTGCAGCCTGAGCTGGAGTCAAGCCCAAATCCCTGTTTGTGTCTGCCGTTTACATTTTGGCTTTGACTCAGTCTGACCCAGGGCCAAGAACAGGATTGCAGAGATGGAGAACCAGGAATCGAACCCTTGCCCCCACAGGAGAATGAGCCACATGGCTTCATGCAGACATACAGACATTTGGCATGCATCTTGATTAAAAAGAAAGCCCCTTCATAATCCTAAATGAAACAAGTGCATACCTGAATTCTAGATCAGATCTTTTGGAGCACTGCTACAATAGCAAATTGAAGGGCCTCTTAAAACCTATGGTGTCAGTGATATGCGGCTTAAGTAGATCATGACACAGTTGACTTTTACAGCAGAAGTCCGTCATACCAAGATTGAATCTGCATGCAAAATAAGGTTTGCTAGGCCTAGACATCTACAGGCTGTAGTGTAGCAGCCCCCGAGTGCAGGTTCACGTCAGAGATGTTAATTGTCTCCAAACATCAGGCAAGTAATCTGCATTTTGAAGAGTCTCTAAATGGGCATTTACATAATTTATGTTTTACAAAGTCCACTGATGCATATTTGCATAATAGACAGCAGCAGTGCCAACAGATCCATCGCAGCACATGGTGTCAGCTCTCATGAACATCCAGCGGGTTCTTCCCTTTACTGGAGCTCTTATGACAGAAAGAAATTGGCAATAACTGATAAACCTCAAAGACAAAGTGGACTGAGTGCTTGTCAAAGCTTCTGTGGCTGGGTGGAAGCACGCAGAAATCAAGCCACATGCTCGGTCACCTAAGAAGCGCTCTGCATACGTCCATGCCAATTCTGTGCATAGAAACAAGCACAAACAGTCCTTTATGTATTCATTCAAGTTCATTCAGTTCCTGATCTGAGTCTCCCATTGCTTTCCACTTACTTGCAGCAACACACTGCTGCTTTCATGCTCTGCAACTTCTTCCTCCTTAAAAACTAATACATTTTCTCATCGCTACCCTCAGCACGATCCGCTGGAGAGGTGCTGCAGGTGCCTGGAGAAGGGCTTTGGGAGCCACGCTGGCTTTGTCACTGGTCTCACCTGGGCAGTCAAGCTTGAGCACATCAGTGTAGACAGAAGCCAGTTGAAAGTTGCAGACCTTTGGGTTCCAATGCAACGTTCATCACTCTCAAAATGAAGACAAAAACATTATCACAATGGACTTAATACCTCACGGGGTTCTTCTCTGATGCGTGGGCTATGGACAGAAGTGTTTTTTTCCACGTGGCTAAGTGGGAGAACCCTGACCAATGTAAAGTTTAGCAGTGTTGTTACCCTGAAAAAGGCAGAAGATTGGGTGGGAGTGTTGATCTGCTGGAGG
>NW_010533984.1:0-8178 GCF_000687285.1 Phaethon lepturus
GCCGAGGGGTTTTTCCCTCGATCTCTCCAGCCCTTGGTCTAATCTTGCGTCTCAGAAAAACGGTAAGAAAATCAATGCCGTGTTGCGCTTGTCGTTGCTATGACAATGAATGCATCTTGAAAACTAATACTTCGAGGTGGCACGTTGCGGATAAGCCAACACCTAATGCATCCCAACTGACCTGCGGTTATTGCGGTTGTTGGTAGTCTGCCTACAGGCCCTGGGGGTGGCGTCGCTCTGTGGAACCCACCGGGGCCGGCGGTGGCTGATGGACTGGCTGAGCGGCATGGGGAGGCCTTCCTTGTGCTTTGGGTGGTTTCCGTGGCCGTAGGCACGGGAGCGACGTGAATCTTGCGTTCTCCCGCTGCTCCCCGTCACTCGCTGGCCATGTGCAATGCAAATGTCAGCTCTGACACGGCTCCCCCCCGCCCGGGCGTCGGCTGGAAGCCAGGCATGGGCACCCATTCTGGCCCGGGAGGATGGCTGCTGCTCCCCTCAGACAGCAGGGGTGCTGCTGGAGAGCCGCCATGGCCGAGGGTCTCTGGTGACGGCCGGGGTCAGGCGTTGCTTTCTGAAGCCCTCTGTTAGTGGAGAGGCGAGACCGACCCCAGCCAAGGTTGCTGTAAAGCAGCGTCTGCTCGGAAAGGGCTAACGAGAAGTTCTGACACCGTGAGGCCAGAGCAGGCATTTGAAGCCTGGGGACCAGGTCTGGGTTATAGCCGTGTTCACTAATGACTGAGAAATGGGTTTGAGCGCTGAAGAACCAGTCTGCAGATGGCTGCTATTTACATTATCTGCGTAGTAGAAACAGCTCTGAGGCCCTTTGAGAATTTGGGGAGAAAGAAACATGTCAGTGAATAAAATATAATGAAAATAAATGTAAAATAGCTACTAGAGGGGAAGAAATTGCACCACTCAGGTACCTTCTAGGATTCTTAATTAATAGTTTAACTCAGGAAAAGTTGCAGGATGTTTTCTAAACAGCTCAATGGAGGCCTCTGCTCAGTGTCCAAGTTCAATACAAAATGCAGTGGTGTTAGATGGCCTAACAGTGTGATAGATGATAATACGGAAAACCGTCTAATGCCTTGGTCAAAATCAATGATGACATCTCTGAGTGCTGCATACCAGGCTGGGCACTACCAGTTAGCAAGAACAGTGTGAATTAAATGGTCTTGGAGATGCAGTGAAAACGATCAGGAATGAGAAAAAAAAAAAAATCTCTGCTTTGAAGAGAGATTTAGAAGAGCAGGATTGTTACCTTAGAAACGAGATGAATAGGAGGAAATATGTTAAAAATATTGAAAATACCAAATGGCTTGTCAGAGGGAAATAGGGAACCTCTGCCTGTTTCATGGCCAAGGAGAAAGGAGCATGCAATGAACTTAGTGGCAAGCACACTCAAAAGCAGTATGAAACAGTGTTTTTTCTCCACTCTGCAGTTAGTTCAGGAATTCACCACCTTGGAACTTGCTGAAGCCACAAGCGCAGTATGCTTACAAAAGCTTTAAGAGGTTGGTGTGGGTAAAAAAACATACTGTGGACGTTCATAATCAATAAGCTTTTGGAAGTATTCTCGAAATTACCTGGAGCACCTGATGGCAAGGCGGGAGGAGGGCAGCAGGGGAAGTCAAACCTTACCCAGCTGGGCAGTTCCCGGTGAGGGAGAGTGGGAGCACAGCTGGGCAGGGAGGTGCTGGTGGGTTTGGGGTCTGCTGCGGGCAGCAGCGCGAGGCGGGGCTTGCAAAAGCAGGTCTGTGGTGCCGCTGGAGGAGCCGGTGGTCAGCAGCTGGTGTGCTGTGCCGTCGGTTCCAACCCGGGTAGCTGCTGCCCTGTCTGCCAGCCCCGCTCCTGCCCGTTCGTTCCCTGCTGAGCGCAGGAGGGGTGGGATGCTGCTGCAGGCTGGGGGCTCCTCTCCAGCCTGGCGCACAGACCTCTGAAATACCTGCTGAGCCTTTGCACCTGGGTTGACCGGCTCTGTACTAAGCCAGTGGGAAGGCTGCTCACCACGCTGTCCGTGGCAGCTCAGCCAACACCTGGAAAAGGCAAGGGAAGGCAGCTGCCCCTTCACCCGACTGCCAAGCGCTGCTGGAGTGAGTGTCTGCCCCGACTTCTTCTGTCTCCTGCTTGTGCAAACTTTTAAAGGATTGCTGGAGGTGGCTTAATTATTCCTAGCCATATGCATTTTATAAAATGTGCATATAAAAGTGCATTTTACTCCTTTATTTTCAGATACTTGTATATTTTTGCAGGGATAGGAGGATTATGAAATTCATTACACTGAGTTTGGGGTAAGTGAAAGTCGCATGCGTGCAACCTACATGTTGAGTGGCTAGTACACACTGGCAAGTTCAGAGTTGCCAGGATTGTCCAGAGGTGGTCTTTGTGACATGAGAAAACCAGAGGTAGTAAGTCATAGGGGAGGAAAAGCAAAGGCTGTTGATCAGACGGCAGGGTCTGAGCCCAATAGCTGCTGTTCCCTGTCCTCTCACATCACAAGTGTTGGCTGCTCTGTGAGCAGAGCAGCAAAAGGGACGTTCCTGTGTAGGGCCGGCTGTCATCACGTGGTGCCCGTTGGAGAGCAGCGCTGCATGGGCATGAGTGGCTGGAAATGCCCGGCGCAGCCCTCATGCGAAGGTTGAGCAGAGAGGGACCAGAGTGCCGCCCGCCTGCCTGTCCCAGCTGCGGGGGCTCCTGCTGGTGCCTGGGGAGGCTGTCAGCTCTGCCGGCCCTTCCCGCAGCTGCCCCTGCGCCACCACTGCTGCGCGATGTCCGGGCGTGCTGGGTGGGTGCCTCTCTCCCAGGTCGCCTGGGCTGATATTATCACAGAATCATTAAGGTTGGAAAAGACCTTTAAGATCATCAAGTCCAACTGTTAACCCAACACCACCATGCCTACTAAACCACATCCCTAAGCGCCACGTCTACATGGCCTTTAAATACCTCCAGGGATAGGGACTCCAACTCTTCCCTGGGCAGCCTGTTCCAATGCTTGACCACTCCCTCAGTAAAGAAATCTTTCCTAATCTCCAGTCTAAACCTCCCCTGCCGCAATTTGAGGCCATTCCCTCTCATCCTGTTGCTTGTTACTTGGGAGAAGAGACCAACCCCCACCTCGCCACAACCCCCTTTCAGGCAGTTGTAGAGAGTGATAAGGTCTCCCCTCAGCCTCCTCTTCTCCAGACTGAACACCCCCAGTTCCCTCAGCCGCTCCTCATCAGACTTGTGCTCCAGACCCCTCACCAGCTCCGTTGCCCTTCTCTGGACACGCTCCAGCACCTCAACATCCTTCTTGTAGTGAGGGGCCCAAAACTGAACACAGGATTCGAGGTGCAGCCTCACCAGTGCCGAGTACAGGGGCACGATCCCTGCCCTGCTCCTGCTGGCCACACCATTGCTGATACAGGCCAGGACGCTGTTGGCCTTCTTGGCCACCTGGGCACACTGCCAGCTCAATATTAATTTAAATTGTACGGATGTATGGACGCACCGTTATTGTTCAGTATGAAGCTGTGTGCTAACAAGTGCTTAGAGCAGCTAATTAATAGTGGTATTTTGTTTGACCCAGTATTTCTTCCAGTTGTGTTTGGTATTACTGCTCTCTGGTCAGTTTCCAGTGTGTTTGTGTTGGTTTGACAGAGCTTTTATTTACTCTGGGGCTGGGAAAGAGCAGTGCAATGATCCCTATCTCATCTGAATACTTGGTTCCCAGGGATGTTTTGTTTTCCAACAAGAAAGCCTTCGCTTTGTAGTAAGTGACAAGGCATCCATAAACACACGGAGTCCTCTCACATCTTCCTTGAAAAGTCTTGCAGAAAAATTGATTCTGGGTCATATTTTTATTAGAGTAAATATCAAGAAAATTTAGTGTCTGCAATGTTGCCCCAAAATTCTTTATTCTGAGGGTGAAAACTCCCAGCAAAATGCCGATTGTTTTGCAAATACATTCCGGATGGCAAAGAGAATTTAAATGAAAACTAGTTTAGCATTAGCATTTAATTTTTTCCAGATTTGGTGTGTGGAAGCACCTCACACACCTGTGGGCTGCCCGGCGGTAGCCTCAGTGTTGGCATTCAGCCGTGCTAACAACAGGAGCAGTTGTTTGTCCGTGTTGCTCTCATGACTTCAGCCGCGGCAGTGGTTCTGGTGGCTGAGTCCTCCCATGGGCTGAGGCTCTCTGACCTCCACGGAGGCTGAGCAGAGGTCCCAGCTGGCTGGGGGAGGCTGAGTGTGGGAGCACAGGTCTGACCCTGGAGGAATGGTGGTGGGTGCGAGCCCAGGGTGTACCATCCCTGCGGCAAAGGATGGACCATGGCCGGGAGCCTCTCGAGTGGGACAGGCAGGGCTGCAAGGAGCCTGGAGCAAAGGACCTTGGGTGAGCCTCGCACAGCATGTCCCCAAATGCCTTTTGGCGGTCGTCTGCCTTTGCGCTAACAACCTGCTCCTGGGAGCAAGCCCTTTTGCTGATGCAGATGGGTCTGAACCCCCCCAGTCATGTTGTGGATCACTGGGGTGTCCAGACAGGACCAGTGGGAAGGGTCTAACCCAAAGACCACCAGCTGTGCTCATCCTGGCTGCTCCTGGGAAACCCCGGTGATGGAGGTGCCCTGGCATTTTCCTCACTCCTGCCTCTCTCTGTCCTTACCACTAGGAAGTTTTCGAATGTCTGATCCAAATATTTCTTCCTCTAGTTTGTTATGCCACGTTTACTCTCCATAGGTACAGCGAGGAGCTCAGTCGCTTGCCCCTCGCAGCAGTCTTATGCATGCTGAAGACTGCTTGCCATGTTTTCCTTGGTGTTGTCTCTTCTGTCAGCTGTTAGCCTCCATTGCCTGCCCTTCCCAAAGGTCTGCTTTCTCTGGGCTCCTGCCGTGGCTCCTCCAGGCTCCCGCCATCCCACTACTTCCTGGCAGTGCGGTGCCAGAGCAGGCACGCTGTGGTAGAGGAGTGCAGCAGCAGAATTGCATTGCATGTTTTTCAGGCTGTAGTTTTGATAGCTCATCATATTATGTTTTGTGAAATGGTGTGATGTGTGACTCACATTCAGCGTGTGATAGCCTCCACGTTTTTTCCCCCTCAAAACCCACCACATAACCAGTGTTTCCCTATCTGCATCCTTGTGCAGTTGATGATTCGTGCATGGATTTAGTACCTTCAGTTTATCAGGATCCATTTAAACCTTAGTCCCGTTCTTTGGTGTATTTTGCAGCCCCTTTGCACTGCCTGTAGATTTGGCAAAGATCTCCAATCCATAGTTTGTTTTGCTAAAGGAGACACTGACCCAGGACAGCCCCGGGTATGTCCACCCTTTGACAGGGAGGCATCGGAGGGTCTCAGGGCAGCTGTGGGGCTGTGAGGAGCCCAGCGAAGGCCGAGGTGTGCGGCTGCTGCTCGGCAGCCAACTCCTCTCACCATCTGTCCTTCACAAATCCCTTCTGATTGTTACCGCATTGCTTCCTTCTAGGCAGGTACAAACACTTTCACTTACTATTTGTTCCAGTGTTTTTTTCCAAGACGTGAAGTAACGGTATTTCTTCAGTTTTTATTTTTCCCCCTTTTTGGCTTCTTGCTATTTTCTACTCTTTTGGACATACTCTATATAACATGAGCCTTCAAAGATGACCTTAGGTGTTCTTACATTGCTTCAATCTGTTCGTAAACTTCCTACCACATGTGTAGTCAGGCACATCCACATATTCTTAATTAATTCGTGCTTCTGATGTCCAGGTGGAATCTTAACTCTGTGCCTCTGAAGTCTTCTGGTTGACCTTTGACTTAAACATGAACAAGTATTAAGCACATTGGTCTTTCTAGTTTCATCCATTGAAAGCTTTCCCTCTCTGCAATTAGCCAAAAGAGCGCCAATAATTACCAGCAGTTCCTGGGGTCTTTTTCTTGCTGTCAGTGTACTTACAGAATGAAAACCTGCTTCTCTCCATGGTGGCATTTCCTCTCATGCTTGTGCTGTCCAGATGCTTGTTTCTGTTGGCTTGTGCTGTTCTTCTACATCTGTCCGTAGCAATCATTCCTGTTTTCCAGTGTATGTAGTGTGTTTGAAGTCAATGATTGTCTTATGATTTAGTTGGTTTCTTACTTCACTGCTCAGGCATGCTCCATGTTGGGATAGGTCTCAAGTCTGTTTTCCTTCACCTTCCCCATCATGGCATTACATAATAGTTTGGGTTAAAAGGGACCTCTGGAGTCCATCTGTCACACCCTGGGCTGACTTTTCATGAAACCTTGCCTCCAGTATTCAAGAACATATAGAGGTTGGCCTCAAAATGTATTGCTCATATTTTGCTGGTCTTTCTCCCTTTCTTCCTAAGAAGCGCCGAACACTTACCATTACCTCTGCCTCCACATTTTCAGCCGCTTGGAATCAAAGCACTAAAAGAGCTTCTATGGCTGTTTTCTGCACCTCGTCTATAAAAATAAATTGTCATGAATATAGTCCAAGAGTTTGCTGGACAGTGTCCTGATCCTTCCCCAGTAGATCTCTGGATAAATGCAATCTCTTACTATCCCATAAGCTAGCATCAGAGGGGCATAGCATAAGACTGCACTGGATCAGAATGGGTATCTGCCAAACCTGGTATCTCCTCTGATGTCTGCTCTGGCATGTGCCTAGAGAGCAGACACGTGCTGAGGAAACCAGGGATCATCCTCCCCACTCTCTGAAAGTCCTCCTCCTTTGGTCTTATCCGTGAGCATCTCTGCAAAAGGGAATGTGAATGCTGATGCGTGGCTGGCTGGTAGAGTCCTGTTCAGGCAGATACTCTCCATAAAAACCACACTGAGCTTGCTGTTCTTCAGCAGCAAGTAAATAGAGAGAGCATCCTTTTCTAGCGCCTCCCCTGAAGACTCTTGGCACTTTTCCACCTTGAACAAATATCCTTCTTCTGAAATTGCTGAAACTGCAGTTATTACATCAACTGGAACCTGGGGGCTTTATTTCTAATATTCTTGAACTCTCCTTGGGGGGTTTAATAAAACAAATGCCTTGTCCCAATCTCTTCTTTTGTATTATTACTTTTAACAATATGAACTGATTCACTATTCCCAAGCCCTTTTTTTCTGCAGCACTGTGAATGAGTTCTTTGCCCTAAGTACTAAGCCACTGGTTTGTTTATTTATTTATTAAAAGCCTTAGATGATTTGTTTTCCCTTCCTGGCTTTCGAAAGGGTTAGGTCCGTTTGATCTGTTCTACCTCCATCAGGGATTTGAGAAGAAATTACTATAATTTGTTTCATTCTCTCCTCTGTGCCTTGGTTTTCAGCGTGGCACCAGCTGTTGATTGGAGTCCCCTCTGCATCTCAGCTGTAACCTCGGTCCCTCTACAGCAGCTTCTCAAAAAAAAAATCCTGGGGGTGGTGGTGGGGGAACCTGAAGGTGGGTGGTGCAAGGGCCACCCACTTCTCTGGATGCTCCTGGGGTCACCAGGCTGCTTACAGTCCTCGGCGCTGTTTGCAGCTCAGATGACGGTGCTGAGCAGCGCAGCAACGCCAGCGCTGTGCCCGGCACTTCGGGTACGAGGCTTTATTTCAGGGTGGGATAGTGAAGACCATAGGCAGGGGATCTCTTGCTCCTAGTGTGACACCATAGTATCAGAGAACTCCACCAGTAAACAGTGAGATGGATAGTAGTGCTTTGTGGAGAAACACGGGTGAGGAGACAGAGAGTCCCCTGTTGTCAGACTGGTGGCCTTATGCAGGGAATACGGGGTGTTTGCAAAGGGATTACAGACTTGCAGAGTAATTTAAGTGGGAAGGGACATCTGGAGGTCATCTGGTCCAGCCCTCCCATCTACAAGAGAAAAGCAGACTCCAAAAGTTTGTCAGTAAAGCAGCTGGAAGGGCCTTGTCTCTCCCCTCCGTGTGTGCTCCTGGCCCTCGCTGAGGGCTCCCACTGCCCCAGCTGCAGCCGGGGTCGGGCTCTGGGGTGGGGTTGAGTTGAGATGTGCGGGAAGCCCCTTTGGGGGCAGCCCCGTGGCTGCCTCTGGGCGCAGGACCTCATCGCTGGTCCTGAGCTGCGCTGTGGGGTACCTGTTCCTGGTGGGCTTCGGGACCTGCCTCGTGCCCAGGGTTTGCCTGGCAGTCCCGGGGCCACTGTCCTGCTGGCCCGTGGTCTTTGTGCCCTGGGGACTGCGCCCCCGTCCGTGGGGCCGGTGCCCAGCCCCC
>NW_010533985.1:0-23548 GCF_000687285.1 Phaethon lepturus
CACTCTCTACAGCTACCTGAAAGGGGTTTGTAGCGACGACGGTGTTGGTCTCTTCTCCCAAGTAACTAGCGATAAGACAAGAGGAAATGGCCTCAAGTTGCACCAGGGGACGTTTAGATTGGATATTAGGAATCATTTCTTCACTGAGAGGGTGGTCAGGCATTGGAACAGGCTGCCCAGGGAGGTGGTGGAGTCGCCATCTCTGGAAGTGTTCAAAAAACGTGTGGATGTGGCGTTTCAGGACATGGTTTAGGGAACATGGTGGCGCTGGATTAATGGTTGGACTTGATGATCTTGAAGGGCCTTTCCAACCTAGTGATTCTGTGATTCTGTAAGTTTGGTCCATTATTTTTTATCCACACTGTTTAGTAGACTTTGTGGATATTTGCAGATTTCCTTTTGAAGTATGAGATCTCATGCAAAATCTCAGAATAACATGAAGTAGTTTACATAATTCAGCATCATTCTAAAGTAACATGTATTGCAATTTTAGGTGTGGCAACTAAAATAATTAGAATGAAGTTTTTACAGGCATGGCTTTGTAAGACAGCTGTCATGTACTTGGCCATATACAAAAATCAGTTATAATGACCAATGATTAAGGCAGAGCCATGTTTATCTTATTGCAGACTAGCAGCTATTACAAGGGTTGGGAGTAAAAATTGAGAGTACAGTAAGGTAAATTCAGTTATAAAGACTCCCTTTAAAGTACATTCATGTTTTGGGTTTATTGAACTTGTACTTTGGCTATACTGACTCTGCATCTGTCTTCTTTCTCCTCCTTTTTCCCCCTCTGACATTGCCTAGGACTCTGTGCTGGTGCTGTGGAATCACAACATGGCACAGTGACAGATGGTGATGCTACTTTAGTTTAATCTCAACATATAAATATGGACCTCTTAAGGAAGAATGCCTTGTTATTTACAATCTAGCACTTTTCATATACTAAGGTTAACAACAGTTAACTTTTTGACCTTCTGACAGAACTATTTTCTTGAGGACAGAGACGGTCTCTGCAGAAAGCAGATGGCTATGCAAATAAAACATTTGATACTGCTAAATAAGTTTGGGGTAGATTTTTTTGAGTTTCTTGGGGTTTTTTTTGCTGCTGGTTTTGTTTGGGGTTTTTTGTTGTTTTGGTTTGGTTTGGTTTTAAGCTTCAGTGGCTTCTCTCCTTCCTATTTACAGGCAGCAGCTGCTTCCATGACTTCCAAACACAACCTAGAAGTACAGCATGCAGTGGTTAGACAAGCCCCCATAACATAGTTTAGTCTAGCTCTAGGAGATGGTGTTGGTTTCTGTGAACTCAGACACGCATATTGTTGTTCACCACAACTAAACATTGCTTTTCACAGGATGAACCATTTCCCGCAAACTTGTCAGATTGTCAGTTACAGCAATTAATTACAACAGTTGGAATTGGAACAACCTGCCTCCATTGCATCCTTAAATAAGGATCTAAATGTCAGCTGTTACATCTATAATTTTTATCCACTTGGTTTGAGAGCATTAGTATGATATTTAAGTTAAACTGTAACCTCACCCACTCTGCAAAAGATCCTTGCTTGAGTTAATTTGGCTCACCTCAGTCAAAGATAATGGTTCTCTGATGACTTACTGGAGGTTCTGTCCCAAATTCCCATTAATTTAATCTGTGGAGAAAATTGCTGTATTATCCAAGAGGAAACCAGAGGACAAGCCTCAGCTCTGGAATTCATTTCAAAATAAAATGTAAAGCGATTTAACAGCAGTGTAAACTCTTTATCATTTCCTTTCAGAAATATTAAAAAAAAAAAAATCCCTTTATTTGTTATTTTCCACACAGAGGCTGCCAGCGTGCAGATATAGGATGCTTAGGACTGAGATGCTGATTACTGATGAGTAATGGCGTATGCACTTAATTCCACCTTGCCTAGTTGTGGTAAACCTTAGCTTGAACCAGACACAGCACTGCAGACAAGGCATTCTGCTCTTGAGATTCATTTAGATCACATAATTCACACCTGTTTAACTTCTTCATATTTGTTTCATATAAACTTTAATCACACACCACAGTCTTAACATGTATTGAAAATCTTGTTTGAAACATTCAGTACAGTAGTACACTCCCATTGTTGCACACATAGTTTTCCTTCCCCATACAAAAGGACTATTTCAGTCAGTCAGTCCCTGAGTATTTCTACATTTGTACAGTCTCCATAGAGGAAAAAATACATACAACTGCATGTGTAATAAGCTGCATATTCCTAAATAGTTAAGTGTATTTTATTTTTGTAATAGTCGTTACATAAAAGAATAATGTATTTCTAAAACTTTTATCTTTTAAAAAGCTTGATTTACCACCCCACAGATACTATTAGTTTGCTGAGAAAGACGACAGATGTTAAAGACCCAGAACAAATATCCTGTGGTGTAAGAAAATAATACCAATAGATATGACAGAAAACAAACAGATCACAGACTACAACAGTTTTTCAATTTCCATGAGAACTCAAGTCTTGGAAACTTGGCTGAGATAGGTTTATTCCTTAATAGCCAATACCTCGTAGTTTGAGAAGTGAGAAATGTAGATTCAATCCATTGTTCTTCTAAGGCAAAACAAGAGCTTGAACCTAGACACATACTCTGATATCCTCTTGTGGTGAGAGAACAGATCTAGCTCTCTTACCTTTCTCCCCTTTACTAATACCTATTCATAAATAAATACTGATTCATTCAGGAACAGACTCAGGCAAGAGACTGAACAAGAAACCTAACTTGAAGTCGTTTCATTCCGTGCCATTGTCCTTACCATCTGCTCTTTCTGTTCTCCATTTCTTGCTCCCTGTTCCTCCGAAAGGGTCTATCCTAGATCTGACAGCTTCTTCTTGAAATCAGTCTGTTTCTAGAGAAAGTGGTTATTAGAGGAAAATAGTCATCTGGGAGAACAAAGGCATCATCTGTAATGTTAACTGAACTGTATTGAATTATTACTGAATGACTCACTACATGAAAAGTGATATATTTTGCTGAAAAACTTTGACCAGCTTTGTTCACAGATCTAAGAACTAAGGTAGCAACTATTTTTTTTAACTATTTGTTCATCTATCATGCTAAATACACACACTGTATTAAACATCTGGATCCAAAAATGTATCTGTTTGTGACTTCAAAGGCTAGTTAATTTGTTCTGAAATACCTTTTCTGAGCAGAACTTGAATCTATTATTAAAACAATCTTTTACTCTCAAAGAGAGCAATTCTTCTGAGGATATCATTCCTAGATGAGCAAACATCCCTTCACAGTTCAAAATATGTTTCTAGCCTCTTAGGAGCTAAGACAGAGAATAGCTTCCATTACAAAATTCCATAAAGGCACTTCTCACCCTGGGTCATTACAATTCACAAGCTGCTTGCTTGCACAAACTCGGTGTAATGCACACTATGGGTTTGAAGCAACAGTCAGCATTTGAGAAGGAACACATGGAAAGGCAAAGCATTGAGTGTTGGCACCAGCTCCACGAACGTTGGATCAGCTGCCTGCTCCAACACCACTCAGCATGTGCTCCTTAATATAACTATTCCATTGTTATGGTAAAGGGGTAGGATAGTCCGTAACCGTCCATAACTGGATTTAGCTTCTTTTTTTCTTCTTTTGTTTTACATAAAGAACACTTTCCATGGGAAACAAGTGCCTTTTCCAAAGTCAGTTCTCTGCAGGGAAAGTGATTTCATAATTTTTCAGTTTTCTGGTAGGGGCATCCTATTATATTGATTTGTTTCAATAGTTTTTATGGTGAAACCTATTTATTTATTTATTTATTTATTTAGACAGAACAGTCTGGCTTTTTTTCTTGTCGAAGTTGATCATGAAATTTTTATGCCCTCTGAAATATCCACAGCACTACTGTGTGTTAAGCTCTTCCTTTTTTGTAACAAAATAAATCCTTCCACATCTTATCTCTGCTAAGTTTTCTTGTACCTCAGTCCATTCTTTCTAGTCCATGATTACACCATGCCATAGACATCTGTGTGAAAAGATAAGGAACATGAATAAATATCAAACATTAAGAAAGCTAATGAACGTTCCCAAATCTCTTTAAAAAAAAAAACACATGAAAACAAAACCCCCAAACCTGCCAATTTTTATTTATTTTTCATCTGTTTCTTGATAGATTTTGACATAAATTATTTTGAAGTGGTAGAAGAGGAACTACGTATTTTCTGAACTGTAAGATGATTTAGTTCTTATAGCTTTAAAGAGAAACACAGTTTTTCAGTTTGAATCTTACCTTTTTTCCTTTTTAGTAGCTGGTGACCCGAGTGTCTAAAAGATTTGGACAGTCACCCCTATTTGTTATTGTTGAACTTCAAAGAAATCGATACATATTTTTGCAACATCAGCTAGAAAATTTCATCAGAAAGACTGAGAATGTCCAAACGTGACTTACCTTGATGCCTATCCAGAAAGTAGGAACCTAAAAGCTTTCAACTCAGTGCTTTTCCCTACTGCTGACATTTTACAAGGCAATGAACAGTAAAAAGGAAAATAATAAATCTTTTGGCTTTTTTGCATGCCTGTTTTGTAAGTCCTAATTATTCTAGTACTAGAGTTAATTTTCTAATAATACATATATGCCCTAATAAATCAGCTAAGCTCTTAGGAACTGGCTTTTAGGGAAGCAGAATGCTGTAAATCTCTGACATGTACCATAGGTATAATAAAAATAAACCATAAAAAGCTTCTGTTTAGTCCTACTAACAATAGCAACCCTAAAAGGGGTGCAGATGAAATGGGGTTATGGTCTCCACTCAATAATCAGAAGCAGGCAGCTGTGGAAGGGAGTGCATGAGCAGCAATTAGGGAAGGTAGCAGCAGGCAGTGCTCCCACCACACATTAGTAGTTGTGCGGAGTATTGTGCTTACCTGAGGCATAACGCCTCCCAGGGCACCTGCTGGAGTACTGCAAATCCCCACCATTCCCTTCATGGACAAGTACCTTAAAGGCTCAGCTGAGCCCTTACTGCTTTCTAGAGGCACAAAATTGAAAAGGGAGTTAAAAAAAAAAAAGTTCCAAACTTTTCTTTTGGTGTTGACTTGCTTAAAAATGAATGTTTTTTAAAAAAACATAGGAAGAGGCAGGCTTCAAAGTCAGACAAGATACTTTAAAAAAAACTGTTACGAACAAAAACACCGCTGCTTTGGCTGGATCTCTCTATGCACACTAGGAAAGCTGCAGATCTGTAAATGACAAAGTTTGGTCACCTCGAGCCTTACACGATAAGAAACTATTGATGATAAGAAATAAACTATTGGAGTGACAATCTCCAGGGGAAAGAAAAAAACAAACAAAAAAGATGACAAAAGAAGACCTTTCTGTGAACCAAAGACTACACAAAGTTTTTTCACAAGTGAAGATTTAAAGGGACATGAGGCAAACAAGTGGAGCTTTTTCTTTATGGAAAAAGAGTTGGCAGAAGTTCATATGCAATATATATGAGCTTACAATGATGATAGAATGCCTCCCCTAAAAACAGAGTTCTTGTTTTAAATAAACCACTGGTAGTCAATCCTTGTTTTTTGGTCCAGTTGAGCAAACAAACTGTGTCTTCATTGTATATTATGAATAATTTAACATAATCTTTTGTTACTTATTGCATATAATATAATATAATATAATATAATATAATATAACATAACATAACATAGCATAACATAATATATAACATAACATAACATCACATAACATAACATAACATAACATAATATAATATATAACATAACATAATATATTATATCGCTGGTCCTATGATTTTTTTTTCTAATGTGCACACATTAATCTGTAATGATCACACATGAATCTATTTAACAGATGCTGAAGCTACCCTTTCCTAAATCTCATGAATAGTTTTACTATATTTAGAATTCAGGTTGGGTTCTTTATAACCTGAAACCAAACCCTCAATGCATTCAATTAAAATCTTTGAAAAAAACCAAAAAAATTCTCATTTGAAACTGTTCCCTATCATTTAAAAATTCTGAACACACTTTGACATAAAAGATTACCGTTTTCACAACAGGAAATATGGTTTACAAAATCACAAAAGATGTTGTACTGAATACCACAGGTATCACTACTGAACAAAACATAGTTATTACATAGATATTTCTACAGGTTAGTAAACTATTCCATGAACTGCAGTCTTTTATTCAGCAAAACAGTATTTCAACATGTACCACTCACAGCAAGAAACTCTTCCCTACTACTACTTTGTAATACAAAAATTACTGCACAGGCTTGGCCACATTCCTCACACAGGATAAATCCACAGAATTATGGTTCTTTTTTCTGGGTTTCTCTGTACACAGGTGGCTAAAAACTAAAACAAAAAAAAATCTAAATGAAGTTGTGTACACACAATAAGGGTCAAAAAGTGATTTGTAAATAAATATTGCTGATATAATTTGCATATCACACAAATATTGGTGGTATGATAAATGAGGAGTGCAAAATGATGGAGGGTACTTGATAAACAAAGCCTTTCCAAAGAAAAATGTTTTAATTTAAGAAAACACAAACTGGTATAGACAGGAAAGACAAGTGCAAGCCCTGAATCCAGAATGATGTTTAAGGGATGGGCATCCTAACAGGAAAGGACACCTCCAGAGATTAATGGGGATCTGAGAAGAAGTTAATGTGCCAACCTAATGACAGTTAGTGGTGGGGAAGTCTAACATTATCCTTGGTAGGATAAATGGAAATCCCAAATAACAATGTGAGAGTGATCATGAGGATCATTTAACTGACACTCAAATACAAAGTACATTTCAGTGCCAATATGCTGAAAAAAACTTCAAGAATAGAAATCCGCTAGCCATGGTCACAAAATCAGGGCAGAGTTTTTGCATTATTGTGGGTATGGTTGCTGTGGGGTAACTGTTATCTACTGTGCATTGTCCTCATGTACCAAGTTACGTAGAATGAGGTCCAGTGTCCTCCTCCAAAGTCATCATAGATTTATGATTAGACTGCACATCTATTTGTAGAACAAGGGTGTCTTAATTATCTTCTCAGTCTTGCAGGACCAGAGAGACAATGATGAGATATAAGTGAAGTTTCTCCAAACCTAGAGAGCCTTAGCATTCTGGACCCAGATGATGATTCACGTAATCTAGTCACAAATTTTCTTACACAGTCTGTCATTAAAAAAGAAAAGAAAAGAAGGAAAAAAAAAAAAGAAAAACTTTGCTGTCCATTCTTTGTTGATGCTAGCCTGACCTCAGACTTAATGTGACCTACCAACTTTGGCTAACTTTTGCCTTAAGTATCTTGTTTCCTGTGCAGAGGGAACACATGTGCTATCCTGCCCGCTTCTCTGCTAAACTTGCTTTTGCCTCTACCTCACCAGGGGGTCAGTGCAAACCCCAGGGCCACCTTTGTACATGCTGAGCAAATGGAGAAGGAATAGCTGAGCTGAGACTGAAAACTGATCTTTTCTCGTTGAAAAAAACTGATCTCTCACAGGGGGCAAAAGATGTGTGGAGAATATATTATTCTCAAATGTGTGTGTGATATATTTGCCTGTATGTTTGGCAGTCAACGTTTTTTTTGGCAAACATTGGGAAAATACATTATTTAATCTTAACAAAAAGATTGGCACAGACTTCTTTTTGTTCTGTTTTAGCGTTTCTCTTATGGGGCACCAGTTTTTGGCAACTCATTAACTCTTACTGAGAGACTGGAAACTTTGAAGAAAGGGGATATCTGTACAGAGTTACTGTGACCTCTGAGCATTTTAGTTCTAAGTTTTTCACAAACCAAAAACCCAGGACCCAGCAAGAGAGCACATTTTCAGAACTATTTCCCCATTATGAATTCAGAGAGCAAAACTCTCTAAACTGAAGTGTGTTTTTCTCAATGTAAAAATAAATTTTCAGGCGAACTCCATTTCATGGAGAGAAGAGAATGTTTACCTCTCGGTAGCATTTCATCAAATAAACAACCAGAGACTACTTCCATTTTCCTCACCCCACCAGGCTTAGATGCACTTGATTTTTGTTATTCACACTATGCTATTTGGAAAGCTGAGGACTAAGTAGAATTCTCTGTGTACTCCATCCAGACAATTTTAAATGTGTGTTTTATCAGCCATTCAGTGCTTTCCCTGCACTTTATAGTTACTTGTTGCCTCTACACAAAGCAAATAATACTGAGTTTTGAAATCTATCTTCATAAACAGAGTATCTTGTGGTAATTTAATATTAAAATACCAATAAGATTTGGCATATGCAGCAAAAGACAGTAGGACAAACACTAATAAAAGAGGGAAAAATATGTTAAACTGTTACTTAAGGGGAAAAACATTCTTCATGTTATTTAAGTGGTGACATGACCTAGTGGCCATTTCTATTTGATTGGAATGAACTTTCACTGAAGAGCACTATTCTGGAAGATAAAAGCATCTCTAGGTGTCAGTGACAGAAGAAGTTTAAGATCACTCAGACATCTCAAAATGAAAATGTGCATTTTACACTATTTTTGAATAGTGCCAAATCAGCTGTGAATTTATCAATTCTTCCATCAATACAGTATTTTTAGAAAAGTGTTTAAATATCTTTCAGAAGCTAATCACAATCTATTTTTATTACTCAGCCCACAAATATTAAATTGCCAAGTATATTAAATTGCCAGCTTAGCCTTTTTTTAGAAGACACAGTCATATAATGTATTATTTTTAAATAATTTTTATCAGTGGAAGAGCTAAATAGCAACAGCTCATGTTGGAAGAGCATTGAAAAATAAATTTTCCTTGTGTTTCAACTACCATCACTGGCTCTCACTATATGCATCTCTTTCCAATACTGAAGTTAGATTAACCACTTTATTTTAGTAATTCATATCAGTGTGCTTCAGTATCCAACTCTAATTTTAATATATGGATCCTCTTTGTAATCTCAGTCAGGAGTCTGTGAAAAGATTGCAATGTATTGCTCCAGAAGAGTTAAGGTGGGTCTGAGAGAATCTGTAACAAATATGGTCATCATAACTCATTTTTTTTAGTTAAAATAACATTCTTTCATCTGTTTCACATTTTTTCTTGTATTTCCTTTTATAAATTTTGTTTAACTGAACTTAAAGGTGACACATAAAATGAAATAAATTGCTTCCTTAGCTGTAATTGTGTGGAAGTCTGATGATAACATATTAATAATATTTCATTTTTCACTCAGAGAAGGATTAACATCGGGTGTATGTATGTGGTAAAAATGCCTAAGTTGTGTGTTGTTACACTTAAGACAATGATGAGCACCAAATCACACAGCTGAAATTTCTGATGTCAGTCTTTTTAAAACACTTCAAAATTGTTCAAAATACTCATTGCCCTATTTTTTCCAGTTGAAATGGCTGTGCTAAAAACTATATTGAAAATTAAAACCTTAGATATACATTTCAAGGAGGTGTACACACCTTTTTTTATGTTTAATTTCAGCCTGCATTTGAAAGTTTAACGCAACAATTATAATGACTGCTGGCTATGTATTATAATACTCCCTCATGAAAAGGAGGTCAGTGCAACCTTTTAGCTATGTTTCCTCAGAACTAGCACACATACTAAGATTACCAGAGAACAGTAATTTTATTTAAGAAGTTTAGCCAATATACTTTTTCAATTTGTGGGAAGAGATTTAACTGTCTTTTGAGAGGCAGAACCCAAAAAAGCCATTAGTTCATTTGTTCTGGATGGCTTTTAAACTAGACAGAAGTCCCTAGCTTTATCTCTAGCTGTATCTGTACCTGCATTTCCCACATTCAGGCGCTGCGGAAGGCATATGTACATTAAGCCACAGGCTTACTGGATACTCTCTGGCGAGGGAAAATCTCTTACTGTTTCTTTGTTTCAGTAAGTCCAACTTGAAGGTAAAAAATTTCTGGAGGGTGATCATTTGAAGCAAATACTTCCACAAAACAGGTGTTCCCCAGTGAAAATGACAGGTTTTGAGCAAAACAAAAAATCTGCTTTAACAGGAGCTTCTTTGCTATACTGCAACATAATATCACAATACGGAAGCAACACAATATTTATTGGAAATTTCCCTGTGGATTAATAGTTTAATTTCAGGAAAGGATTTTGAAACATTGATGGGGAGCCCTCCTTCACAGACATGTCAGCAGCAGTGCCTACAGAATACAGAAATAGCAGGCTTCACACTGAAAAGGGAATAATCCTGCTCAGCCCAAAACAAGAGACAGGTCTCTTCCAGCAGTTCCTACGTGGCAGTTTGTAGGATGTTTGCTGCTAGAAGAGTAAACCTGTACACTTAAAAAATGATGGCATATCTGACATAGAATGGATAGAAATTTAAATCTGTGTTTAATAGTTTTTATGTGGTGTCATTTCATATTTGTTTAAAGCAGTGATTCTAAATCTGCAAGACGCAGTAACAAAGAAATTCAGGGCATTATCTGTGGCTCACAGAATTGACTGCTTTTTCTCTGTCAACTTAGCAGTAGAAGAAGATTTTTTTGGTGCTGATAACCAGGTAGCTTCTGAGGTCAGAAGCAAGTGATGAGCAAGAACAACTCGTGCAGTACCATTATGGAAACAAATGTGTAGTCACGATAAAAAAATAAAACCCTGTGATTTAGGGTTTCAGTTTATTTTTAATTAGTATCAATATATAGGTACAGCTATTCTATTGGGCTATGAAGCTGCATACTGTCCCCTCTGTAGATGAAAACAGAGTGAGGTTATTGCAAGAGAAAAAAAATCTTGTTTCTTTAGGTTTTATACTACAAATCATTGTCCAATCAAGTACTCCACTTTATTTCTTCCCTACATTTTCCTTTACTTACTGCTCCTCCATTAAGGTACAAGTAATTCTCAAGAGTTAAGCTAGAGCAGATGAACATGCTTTTCCCATGCAACTTGCACAGAGATCAGCCTTAGGCATGTTGTAAATAATTAGTGAATATATGATCTAATACTATAACAAATATTTTGGTTGATGTGTCTTGTTGACAGAGTGTCATTCGTACAGTTTAATGTGAATAAAGATTTAAATACATGGCAAAATCTCAGAAATGCTTCCTTAAAAACATTTATAGTGGAAGCTGTGGAATTTCACAGACTGAACTTATAAAAATATCAATCAGATCTTTATAATACTATCCCTTCAATGCAGAACAAAATGATTTGGAGTCAGCAAACACTATTTTCTCTTCTTGAACCAAATATAATAAACTTATCTGGTGGTATTGTAATGATTTCAAAAGCTGTACCTCTCCCAATCTCCATTTTAAAAAATATAGAGTACTGAGTACTGTACAGCAAATCATTTCTTAATTTATTGTTCAGGGCTTCTCAGCACTTCATGAAATGAAAGGATGGTGTCAGGATTTCTTGGGGAAGGAGAGGAGGGAGTGAGGGGCTAAATAAGCCATACCAGGGATCGCCACCTACAATATTGAGTGATGAGCAAAGGACATATCAAGCGTAAGCAGAATGAATCCCACAAAACTTCTCTGAATGATGTTCACAACATCATTGTCTTCAAAATATTTCTGGTCTTTTAAGAAAAAAACAGTGGAAACCAACTGAACAAAAAACAACCCCATGACTCTTGCATCGGGTCCTGCACTTTGATCACAACAACCCCATGCAACGCTACAGGCTGGAGAGCAGCCCGGCGGAAAGGGACCTGGGGGTGCTGGCTGACAGCCGGCTGAACATGAGCCAGCAGTGTGCCCAGGTGGCCAAGAAGGCCAACGGCGTCCTGGCCTGTATCAGGAATAGTGTGGCCAGCAGGAGTAGAGAAGTGATCATGCCCCTGTACTCGGCACTGGTGAAGCTGCACCTTGAATCCTGTGTTCAGTTTTGGGCCCTTCACTACAAGAAGGATGTTGAGGTGCTGGAGTGTGTCCAGAGAAGGGTAACGAAGCTGGTGAGGGCTCTGGAGAACAAGTCTTATGAGGAGCAGTTGAGAGAACTGGGGTTGTTCAGTCTGGAGAAGAGGAGGCTGAGGGGAGACCTCATTGCTCTCTACAACTACCTGAAAGGAGGTTGTGGTGAGATGGGTGTTGGTCTCTTCTCCCAGGTAACTAACTATAGGACAAGAGGAAATGGCCTCAAGTTTCACCAGTGGATGTTTAGATTGGACATCAGGAAACATTTCTTTACTGAAAGGGTGGTCAGGCATTGGAACAGTCTGCCCAGGGAAGTGGTGGAGTCACCATCACTGGAGGTGTTCAAAAAACGTGTGGATGTGGCACTTCAGGACATGTTGTTGAGGGCATGGTGATGTTGGGTTGATGGTTGGACTTGACGATCTTAAAGGTCTTTTCCAACCTTAATGATTCTGTGATATGTGCCAGAGAGAGCCACATCAGGACAGATGAAAGGCCTCACTCTTCCTTTATCGTGTGTCTGCAAGTGACCCTGAACAGACCTCTAGGGAAGGGTATATGACCTGAGCAAGCCTCTAGTGCTACTTTCCCAAATTGTTCTTTGGACCTCCAGCCACTTGTGTCTTAGGCACTGTGGAGGTGAAGGTGGCAGAATACGCTGTGTGAATTTAACAGCTGGCTGAAGGCAGCAGGGGGGTTGACCAGGGAAGGGGAGGAGGCCACACAGGGGAATGGTGTTGGTAAGACCACGCTATCCCAGGAGCTGCCTGAACAAAAACTGTGGCAATGTGTTGAAGGCTGAAAGGCAAAGGTCAAATTTGTTACACACTCTTGGAATGTTTAATTCGTTTTGGTAAAGGATGGGGATTGATACAGTTAAACCGGCAGTATTTTAATCCAGTTGCAGTCACACGTCCTGCATAATCCTAAATAACCATTCACCTTGTGCTCTGTTGTCTGCAGGAGAAAAGGTATTTTATACCCTGGTGCAACGTGCAGCCTCATGTCTCTACATGTGGTATTGTGGCTGAACAACCCTCAGTCCTAACGGCCACAGCAACTGCCTCTAATATACCTTTCAGATTCAGGGGATGATGTTCTCATCCATATCACAGTTCACTGAATGGCATGAATCTGCAGAGGGCTCTTCCTCCAAATGTAACAATGTGAACTGAATCATAACAGGTTGCATCTGACATCAGTTTTTTATGTATATTAATCTTTTGACCAGCATAACTATGATAAATATTAAATGTCTTAAGAAGAATACTACATCCACCTCCAGTGGATGCTCATGGCAGAAGAGACACAGAATATAAAAATATTCAGAGACTGATAGTTCAAATGGCAAGTAATGTAAAAAAAAAATAAATGTTCCCATTCTGTGTTCCTGTTGACCAGCAACGTATATATTGATAATTAGAAGTATATCTTTCATCTTACACAGTACACATAGAAAAGAGCTTAATATTTGTGTTTTCTATAAATCAAGGCATAAACATTTTTTAATTAGTATTTTGTTTTAGTGGTACATATTTTTGGTAAGTCTTATCCTCGCGAGTGGATAAATTTTGAGATTGTATTTATTTTTTATTGAATGGTTATAAAATCTTTTGAAAACCTGTCTTGAAAATAAATACCTCACAACAACCACATACATTAAATACTTTTCACTTTTAACAATACATTAATTATTAAAGAACTCAGGAATTTCTATGGCAACAGCATACTTAATAAGATCACATTATCCCCAGTTGCATGTATTAAGATGAGCTGCTGTTGCTGTCTCTCACAATAACCAGTAAGAACTGGTCACCTAAATGAGAATTTCCAGTATAAGTGCTAAGACAGACATTTCCTGGAAGAAAGTGGAACAAAAGACCTAAGATTTCTTCTTAACCTTCACTTTACTGTCTTCTACTCTCTGAAGACTAAGCACTCTTAGCAACCACATATTCAGATTTTGTCCTTTTGTATCCCTTTTATTGGATACTCCATTCTAACTGCTATTAACACAGAGGTCTCAAAGGAATAACTACTCAGAAGAAAGACGTAAGACTTTTGAAGCCACTCCCTCTGTGTTGCAAAGGAAGTTTTGTTGTATAATGAACAATTTAAAACATTAGTAATGCAAATGTCATTATGTAACCTGAGAGAGGAAAGATCGTAATACTTTTCAGAACAGCTGTTACAAAAAACATTTAAAAAATAATTGAAAATTAGGAATCAGGAAGTAAGTTATCAGGAATTAAAATTAACCATGCCCTTAATGTACATCCATTAATGAAACTGGCTTCTAAAATAAATTTAGCAAGAAAGATTAAAATATAGACCCTTGGTTTTCCATACAAATGCTTCTTTGAGTTATATTTCTTTGATACCCTATCACCTTTAATTGAGACAATATTCTTAACTGGAGTGACAAAATGCTGTATCGTTCTCAGTTTCCTGGGCTTTGGAACACTTCAATCTTGTTTATTAGAATAACCTCAGTAGAAGATCAGACTTGTTTGACATGGTGTGACTGTCTCTTGGTGGCACTTCATGCATCCCCATGCTGTCCCTTGTAACTACTGTTGAGCTCAAAGTAACATTTACGTTGTTGTTTCTGTGTTAGATAATGAAAAATAAGGAAATAAAGAAAAAAAACCCTCAGGACAAAAATCTGTTACTCTGTCTCTGAACACATTGGAACAAGCTCAAATCACAAAACCTCTAACATCAAAATTCTTAGAAATGTTTAAGAATGGGTGAAGTCATAAGGAAGGCACATATCCACATTGAATGTTTTTGCTTGCAAGGAAAAGAAGAAAAGAACCTACTCCACCTACACTGAGGAATCACAGAAACACTTCAGAAGTCTTTAAATAATGAAGGGGAGGGTCAATATCATTACTTTAAAGCCACTTCTAAGAGTTTATCCAAAGGGTACTGAAGCCAATGAAAGACCCACACTTCCATTTGCTGTACTTAATCTGTAGGATATAAATAAGCACAGGAAGTTAAGCATACTCCTGGAGACAAAACCCCCAAATTTCTGATTTCATCTAGATAGTCTGAGTGGCAATATAGTCCAGGCACCACTTTAAATGAGATTTCTGGGTTTACAGTTTAAACTGCAATGACCTTTCAAAGAAAGGAGATACTACTAGTTTAAGAGGCAGTAAAAAATCTTGTGTCCTAGGAAAGAATGTGTTTCCGGCTGTGCTAAGAAAACTCCACCAAACAAACCCACTTCTCCTGTAAAAATTGCACAGAATTCCCAATGAAAAAAAGAGATATCAGTTCAAAGTCAATCAACCATAAAAAATAATAAATTAATTTCACACCAAAATGGAAAGCATGGATGAAAACTGTTCTTGGTAATGCTGACAAATAACATGCAAAGCCCATCTTCACAAGGCATAGATGTAAGATTCTTCATTTTGCCCAAATCAGACTTTGGGTTTAAAATCTATCAAATCCCTACTGTCAACTGAATTACATAAGCGCAAAACATAAATAAAAACTAAGATACAGAGTGGTGTAGAGGGAGTTCTACTAATGATCAAGTAATTCATGTCTGCTTAATTAATCTGTTTTCTGGTTTAAAAAAAAAAATCAAACAAAAAAGATTAAAAAGATCTGTAGCGCCACTTACCAAAAACATAACGCTACGCACACACATACACACACAAGAATCTGTGGTATTTTCTCATTTAAGTCCCCTACTAATTTATAGTAACCTATTTTTGTGGTGATTAGTGTTTCATAATAAAATGTGGTTAAAAATGTTCACTCAGCTTTATCTTAAATAATGAACTACTGTATTTGTTCCTTTGCACTTTAAAGTGAGGGGGAAGGAAGGAGTCTATCTTTCTGAAGCAGCTGAAATAGAAATTACTTCTTTTCTTTACAATTTATATTATTTATCTTAGAAAGTGCCCAGTTTTAACTTGTCCCAGTCTGCCATATCAGCATATTTCATTCAGTTGCCAGCTGTGTTCTCAGTGCTGGGAAGAAATAAGTTCACGTGAATGTGGAGCCAGTCCAAAGTCCTGACTGTAGATAATGCTCCTAATTAGCCATTCCCAAGGGTGTGATGTGCGAAGAGACACCAGTTTAACACTGTTAAAATGATTTCCAAAGTGTTCCCAACATCTTTACCAAAGGAATCAATCAAAAATGGCTTCAGAAGAAAATGTAATTGCTTTCAAGGATTAAAATTTTAATCAGGAGTATTCAATTAGCAGTTAATGTTGAGATCCACAGTTTAGATTTTTATGCAAATGTAACATTCTTATATCCAGTCTTGAAGATAAAGGCAGATCATAACAAATGCAGTTCTGTCTCTCAGCTCATCAAGTCAATGTTAATTTACTTTGAAGAATATTTTACACTTGCTGCATTTGGTAGTGTGGAAATCAGTTCACTTTTGCCCCTTTTACTGTAATTAAACTTTGCATTAGTTATGTGAGGCAGCTCATAGCATTACCCTTCATGTGCATCTGGCGGTTTCAAAGAGATCTGACCAGCATAAGATAAATAATACATATTAACTGTGTAGACAGAACAGATTTGCAAGAGGTTTTTTTACTTCTTTAAGAGGAAGAGTCCTGGAACAAAAGATCCAGCACTAAATGCTGCACAGTTGCTAAGAATCAGATCTTAAGAACTACTGATAAAAATGCTAGAAACCTTTTTTCAACTCTTCCCCTTAAAAAGTATGTGTTCTGAGAGCAGGGACCAGTATGGTTTGCACAGAAGTGTAGAGATAGTCTATTTGTTATTCCAAGATTATGTCACTTTACGTGTTCAAAATCCAGCTTTAGTTATATAAAGCAGAATTTTGAATTCACGATTAGGGATAAATTTCATTATCACATATTTTTAAAAATTAGAAAATATTACATTTACATTTGCTTGCTTGGGATTTGACAATATATCAAAAATCTATTAATTAAAAACTCCCCATAGGGCATGGAAATGTATGAGACTATTTCCCAGCTTCAATAAAGCTCTTTGATTTTCTGATATATATCATACAATATGCTATTTTATCATTTCAGCGTAGTCAGTGCATATCAGAAACTAAGAAAAATAGTTAAATAATTTAATTCTTCCTCAAAAACTGCAGGCAGTGACTGTTATAAATGGCACAATCTATTCTTAAGTAGAATCTAAGACAAATAGATTTGTTCAAAGGCCTGAACTGGAATTGAAAATTTAGATCCGGCCCTTCATAGCTACCTAGATTATATTTCAGTCTTAGTTATGTCTTAATGTTCCCATTTTTATTTGGAAATCTGACATATATGATCAAAAGCATCAATGCATAAAAGTTAGCTTAAGCTGATTTTTATCTGCTGAGAATTTGACCTTACAAATCTCATTGCCTATGAGGCCATAGCAAATGAATTTAATCCTCTAGAATCAAAACAAAACAAACAAGCAAACAAGACATTTGCCTAACTATTACTTGAACCAAATCTCTAGTTAAATATACATCAAAAAGTTTATAGAGTCATGGGCATTTTGATCACTGTCCTTTTGCTAAGGAGGTAAGTGCTTATAAACGCTGATTAAGGCTGATCACACTGATCTAATCCTGGGTTACATTTGCTTTATGTAAGTTAGTTCTGATACAACAACCATCAAGGCTTGTCATTGCTTTAGCTTTTTTTTTTTTCCTGGACTGTTGTTGACATCAGTGACAACATGTTTTTGTACCACTATTTTGGAAAGGCATTGTCATATATAATCTCTTCCCTGATTTCTTAATTAAGGATCCCATCAAGATCACATGAGTGAATATCAATGCACATATACCAATGAACACACAATCCGATTCTTCAACATTAGAAGCTGAACAGAAATAGTGTTTCATACTAGTTTTGATATAGACAATTACTGATGCAAGCTCTGTACTATGTTGACAGCACCAAACTGAGGGAGAACACAGGTTATGGTGGTCTCAGTGCATACAATGAGAAATAATACAGTAAGATTTGCAAATAGAAGATTTTTACCTGATTTGTAGGATGCATTTCTTAACCTTCTGTTAGATAGTGTCTAAAGGGAAATGTGGCTGCTCAGTTTCTCAAGTAATTTAAAATACCTATGAACAGAACCCATAGAAGACTGATCTGGAGGAAATATTCCTTGTCACTATGTGACCATATATTCCATAAGGCCAGTGTTTGAAGAATAAGAGGCTAAACTCTATGACTACCAGTCCTGATGAAGCCATGAAGATGTTTACAGAAACAATTACAAGAATCAAGGAACACATTTAACTTGCAAAAATTATTATCACTCTATAACATTAAGGCATACAATGACCTTTGCTTAATAGTAACAAGTAACTCAGTAAGAAATTATGAAATGTCTTACACTTGAGATATATGTGTATATACATATATAGTATACATATAAGCGTACACCCTATGTGAATAATTGCATGTGCTATAATAATAAAATATGAATTTACATTCTACTATCAATATTTTCATCCTGTGGAATCATTCTTTTGTTTTAGAATTCAATAATATTAAATATAGATAATTATATGTTTCAGATGTAATTTCAGAGGGCATGTTTTAGTGAACCTGTACATGTGTAATAAAATTGTATTTTCAAAGTTAGAAGTAATATATTTGAATTCTAACTGACAATTCATTAACCAATTTATAGTGACTTCATTCTTACTTTGTAGATGATTTTAAAGGAGGAAAAAAAATGTTTCTTTTGTATTTCTGCTTAGAGGTATTATACCTCATTTATAACCTACAAATAAGACAGCACAGGCCCAAATGATCACTTAGCAGAAGATAAATTTTACAGTAAAGGAACATTCTGCTGTTTGTTCTTATTTTCTTCTTCATACAAAAAAGAGAAACCAGGAAAGTAAAATCCAAAACCACCTGAGGATTAGAACAAACAGGGGAATTCAGGGAACTAGCATTTAAAATCTATAATCACTATGTCCTAAAGCAGTGTAGAGGACTCACTTACTGAAGGTGAACTACAGTAACACGTGATACAGGGACAGGTTTAACCACAGCAGTAGCATTGCCACAGCACTTGAAGCACTCTTCTCGTAATACAACCACCAGAATAAAGAAGATGATCTTCGCTGCAGATTTACAATAGTATAAGTCTATATTTATGATCTGTTAATGATGATAAGCATATGGGTAGGAGAATAGAGGTTTAGGGGCTTTGTTTAGGCAGGGCCACATTGGTTAGCTGATCCTCTGATGTTAACCAGCCAAGAGATTTCTGTTAAATTTACACCCCAGTGCTTCCATTCCCCAGTTCCCATAATTCACTGCATAGTCTTCAACAGTCCATTATATTTTTCAGTCTTTCTGGGGAAATAGGGTGATACACTCAATGCTGTATTTCCTGGCCCAGATATCTATGAGGTTATTTTGGAGACAAGTCCCATCATCCGACTCAATTCTTTCTGGGGTGCCGTGTTGCTACAGGACTTGCCCAGGATGGTGTTCTGGGCAGTGGCATGGATTGCAGGGTATATTTTCAGCCACCAGGTAGTTGCCTCCACCATGGTAAGCATACAGTGGTTGCCTTGGTGGGTCATGCAGTGATCCAATATCATTGATCTGTCAGGCCTCCTCGTATGATCCCATTCACCACCCTCTATCCTAGAAAGACTTTCCTTGCTTAATTACGGTGCATGTTTCACATTCATAGGTAACCTGCACAATGGCTTCAGTGGTCAGGTGCACTCATTAATCAGGAGCTCATCTGTATGTTGCACATACAGCTGTCAACATATAGATGCCCTATCCCATTGCTCCAAGTGACACAATGGTGGGGTTGGGGTTTATGGTAGGTACATAACAGTTTCTCATTGCTGGTCCTTCCTTCTCACACTTTTCTTCTCTTTCAGCATGAATTCTCCATGGGTTACAGTCCTTCAGGAAATGTCTGCTCCATTGTGGGTCTCTCCTATACTGCAGTGAATATCTGTTCTGTTAACTTTCTCCTCCTTCTCTGTCCTTGTTGTCCTCTGCTGTTTCTCACTCTTTTTTTCCCTTCCTCCTCTCTCTGAGCTTTTTTTGCTGAGCATGATGTCATAAGGTATGGAATATCCCTGTGGTCAATTTGGGTCAGCTATCCTGGCTATGCTACCTCCCAGTCTTTTGCACCAGCCTACTCATTTGGGAGGAGGGGAACATGGCAGAGTGGGAAAGACCAATGTAGTGGTATAACCCCAGCCAACAACTAAGCACCACACAGCTGCTCACTCACTCCCCCATGGTGGGATGAGGGAGAGAATCAGAAGGGTAAAAGTGAAAAAACTCATGGGCGGAAGAGTAAAAGTGAGAAAACTCGTGGGCTGGGATAAGGATAGTTTAATAAGTAAACCAAAAGCCACATGTGCAAGCAAAGCAAACAAGGAATTCATTCACCACTCCCCATGGGCAGGCAGGTGTTCAGCCCTCTCCAGGAAAGCAGGGTTCCATCGTGCATAACGGTTACTTGGGAAGACAAATGCCATCACTCCGAACACCCCAACGCCTCTCTCTCTTCTTCCCCCAGTTTTATATGCTAAGCATGATGTCATATGGAATATCCCTTTGGTCAGCTGGGGTGAGCTATCCCAGCTATTCCCCTTCCCCAATTCATGTGCACCCCCAGCCTACTCACTGGTGGGGTGGGGTGAGCAGCAGAAAAGGCCTTGACTTTCTGTAAGCACTGCTCAGCAGTAATGAAAACATCCCTATATTATCAACACCCTTTTCAGCACAAATTCAAAACATAGCCCCATACTAGCTACTATGAATAAAATTAACTCTATCCCAGCCAAAACCAGCACAGAGAGAATGCCTTGATGCTGTGCAAGCACTGTTTAGTAACAGCCAAAACACTGCTGTGTTATCAACACAGTTTTAGCCACAGGCACAAAGCATAGAACCATACGGGCTGCTATGAAGACAGTTATCTCCATCCCAGCCGGACTCTGTACAATCTCCACCGCTTGTTCCATACCATTTGCTTTATGCTCAGGTCCCACATTAACTGACAGATCTATGCATCCTCTAACCTCTCATTAACATATTGTTTCATTTCTATACCATACTCAAACCTTCATACTTACCAAATGTCCCATTTCAGCATACAATCCTTCTACCCCATACCTTTCTTTTTCCTTTCCTTTCTGTCTAGCTCTCATTCTCAAAATATCCTCTTACCAATATTTACAACAGCAGCTGGGTCTATACATCCTCATGAACCACCATCCACTGATCCTTGACATATTTGCCCACTCTGTGCCACCCTCCCAAATGTCCATAAGAACAGCCAGTAAGTTGGGCCCCAACAAAATGTTAACATACTCCCCTGAAAAGACTGGAGTGAGTCAGACAGGCACTAGTATCTGTCAAGCAGCAACTTATCCAACAGGATGTGGTCATTATGAGCCAAGTAGATGAAGAACTTAGTACTCTGACAGCATGAGAGATGGTATTACTGCATAGTCTCAACACTTGAAAGTGAAAGCAACCAACATACATAGAAGGGATTTAGAAACTCTAAGCACTCTACACATCCAAACAAAATGTGAAGAAATTTACCAGTTAAAAACTACATTCACTTTTATTATATCACTTTATATTTTTATTTTTTGGCCAAAATTTTAAGCCATCAAATTTTCCAGGCCATTATCTGAAGTCTTATACATCTTAAGAAGAGAACATAATTGCTGGCTGTTGTTAGTTACTGATATTGGTCATGGTTCAGTAGTCTAATAGATAGCTCATATTCTGCATTGCAAGCTAATACACCCTGATTTGCAGAAGTAAGACAGTTCAGCTACAACGGAGAAGGACTTAGATTTCCTTAAATGACTGTTTGGATTGTTTGAATGGAGAGCAGAACCAGAAATTATATACTGACCACTGACCTGACTTCTCTTTCCCAGTCTATCTGCTGTGCAGGCTCTTCCAATCCTCAACAAATGGCATGCCTAGAGAGGGAGAGGATTTGTTCTTAGTTATAAATAAAATTAGATATAGAAAAACTGTATTGATCCATTTAGAGTTACAAAGATGTTTCATACCTGTTAATTGAGAAATTCTAATTTACAAATCTTTGCTGGCAAATATTTACAAATATTTGATAAGTTATTTCTGTAGATTGTCTCTGGTTGTCTTTTGAACAGTGCATCCTATATATACAACTTTTATAGTTTCACACCACCACAGTTTCTTCTAATCTACGGAATGGATTCAGTCATAAAGATTTAAGTTGCTTAAGAACATGCTGAATAGTGTCTTCTACTTAATACTTGGTAGACCTAGGATAACATATATTTTAATTTACTGAAGTGTATTAATAAAGGTTGACATGAGCATTACCATGTAAGTATTGATTTCAATGTTTAAGTTGATATATAGCTGAAACTATATTGCCAACACGAGAAAAGTCCCAGTGCCTAAGTGATACTCCAAGTTAATATTGAAGTCGTAATTTAACATTTTTATATATGGTACACATATATCAAAACTATTTTACAAAGTATAAATATATTCGGATACTCAGATCGAGTTGTTTTTCATCTGACATTTGAATAAAAGAATAAGCTACTTAATAAATCAATATGTTTATTTTGTTAAGAAATAAAACAAAACATAGGCAACTGAGACTCTTCAGATACACTTTTTTTCCCTATGATGGTCGTCTTGGTTTTGCACAACAGAAATCCCCCCCCAACCCTGCTAAAGCATGGAAGTCTAGCATGCTTAGCCTACCTTACTGCATCAGTACAGAATCCAGGCACCATAGGGTTAGACTAGATATGAAATCCAATGTGTTAACTCACTCCCTTCATCCCTCCTCAAGAATTCAATATCACTATCCAGTTGCATTGTCAAACAATTAGAAGATCTTACTTCAGTAATGACCAGAGGACAATGCTGCTCAAAGTAATGTTAACGTTTAACATTTAAAATATAGAATATTCTTGGTTGTAGCAATGCTTTTTAGAAATTTCTTAAGAATGCACAAAAACTGTGCTTCTCAGGAAGACCATAATAAGTGGTAAAGACCTGATGAAATGTTTCTAACTCTTTGTTTAATAAAAATAACCCTAGTCCTAGTCTCATGGTTTTGCATGATTTATGTAAGCAGTTCTTTGAATGGAGATCACTTTTAATTAAATCAGAAACTGCTAGAAATATTTTGATATAGTTCCTGAAAAACAGAAATATTCATGTTAGGGTAATATGAAAGAATCCTATGTTCAATATAACTGAACACTTTGTCCTCATCTTTCCCAGCAGACAGCTTTCTTTGGGAAAAAAAGAAAAAACCAAGAGATGAATCAGCTGACAAATTCTTAGGAAGGCAGCTGTAATATACCAAGTGATACAGAGTCACAGAACCACAGAATCATTAAGGTTGGAAAAGACCTTTAAGATCATCAAGTCCGACCGTCAACCCAATAACCACCATGCTCACTAAACCATATCCTGAAGTGCCATGTCCACACATTTTTTGAACACTTCCAGTGATGGTGACTCCACCACCTCTCTGGGCAGCCTGTTCCAATGCTTGACCACTCTCTCAGTAAAGAAATTTTTCCTAAGATATAGTCTAAACCTCCCCTGGCACAACTCAATGTCATGTCCTCTTGTTCTATCACTGGTTACTTGGGAG
>NW_010533986.1:0-258 GCF_000687285.1 Phaethon lepturus
CGCCGCCGCCGCCGTTCCCATAACGACCAACTCACTGACCTCTCGCGAGAGTTGTAAGATTCCGCCTTCAAGTGGGGCGGTACCATCGTCGGGACGGGGGTGAAGGGCGGCGGAGCTGTTCTTACCGATTTCCAGGGATCAAATGTAATCGAGCTCTTGCTGTGGTGGTGCGTGTCCCGTGTCCCCCCTCACCCCGTGCTCGACAAACCTTGGCCTTGGAGCAGAGCGTTTGGCGGCTAAGGGCGCCTTGGCTGCACC